>NC_135647.1:9098017-9402413 GCF_053574225.1 Canis aureus
ATTATTGAAAGAACAAGCTAGGGGATCCCTGGGTGGCTCAGCGGTGGTTTAGCGCCTGCCTTTGGCCCAGGGCACGATCCTGGAGTCCCAGGATCGAGTCCCACATCAGGCTCCCTGCATGAAGCCTGCTTTTCCTTCTGCCTGTATCTCCTGCCTCTCTCTCTGTGTCTATCATAAATAAATAAATAAATAAATAAATAAATAAATAAATAAATAAATAAATAAAATCTAGTTTAAAAAAAAAAAAGGCAGTCAATGCACAAACTTCATTGTTCTCTGAAGAAATTTCACAGCTACCCAATCTTCAACAACCACCACTCTGATTAGTCAGCAGTCATCAACATCAAGACTCTCCACCAGCCAAGAGATTGTAACTCACTGCAAGCTCAGGTGATAGTATTTTTTAGCAACAAAGTATTATTAAATTAAGGTATGCACATTGTTTTCTTAAACTATGCTATTATATACTTCATAGACTATAGTGTGTACATTACTTTTATATGCACTAGAAAGCCCACCCAAAAATTGTTTGATTCACTTTATTGCAATATTCACCTTATTGAGGTAGTCTGAAACTGAACCTGCAGTATCTCAGAGGTACACCTAAAAATTGAAAGATACCTTATGTTTATAAGTCAGAAGAATTAGTATTTTTTTGAATGTCCGTACTATTGAAGTAATCTACTTTCTTATATCTTACTATGAAGTAATCTTTCATAGGATTCAATGTAATCCCTATGAAAATTCCAAAGACATTTTTCACAAAAATATACAAAAGAATCCTAAATTTGTAATGAACCACAAAAAAACCCACAAAAAATTAAAGCAAATTTTGAGCAAAAAGAGCATAACTGGATTCATCACACGTCCTGATTTCAAACTCTATTGCTAAGATATAGTCATCAAAACAGTATGATATTGGCATAAAAACAGACACATAGATCAATGGAACAGAATAGAGATCCCAGAAATAAAACCACACATACGTGGTCAACTAATTTTCAGCAAGAGCACCAAGAATACACAGTGTAGGTAAAGGACAGTCTCTTCAATAAATAGTGTTGGGAAACTGGATATCCACATGCAAAAGGATGAAACTGGATCACTATCTTCCTACACAAAAATCAACTCAAAATAAATTAAAGCCTTACATGTAAGTCTTTAAACCATAAAAATTTTAGAAGAAAACATAAGGGAAAAGCCGCTTTATATTGCTTTTGGCATTTTTTTTTAATGTGACACCACAGACACAGGCAATAAAAGCAAAAATAAACAAGTGGGATGACATCAAACTAAAAGATTTCTGCACAGCAAAGGAAACCATCAACAAAATGAAAAGGCAGTTTGCAGGATGGGAGAAAATATCTCCAAACCTATATATCTCATAATGAGTTAATATCCAAAATATATAAGGAACACTTGCAACTCGATAGCAAAAAATAAATAATAACCCAAATGAAAAATGAGAAAAGGAATGGAACAGACATTTCTCCAAAGGAGTCATGCAAATGGTCCACAGGTATATGAAAATATGTTCAACATCATTAAGCATCAGGGAAAAACAAATCAAAATCACAAGGAGATATCATCTCACACCTGTGAGGATAGCTATTATCAAAAAGTCAAAAGATAATAAGTATTGATAAGGATTCAGAGAAAAGGGAACCTTCCTTGTGCAATGTTGGTGGGAATGGCTACAGCCACCAGAGAAAAAATCTGGAGGATCCTCAAAAACTTAAAAATATTACCACCAATGGCATCCAGCAATCCAACTTCTGGGTATATGTCCAAAGGAAATAATATCACCATCTTGAAGATATATTTGCACTCCCATTTCATTGCAGGATCATTTACAATAACCAAGATATGGGAATAACTTAAATGTCCATTGATGTATGAGTAGATAATGAAAATGTGATATTCACCCTTAAAAAAGAAGGAAATCATTTGTGACAACATGGATGAAGCTGGAGGACATTGTGCTAAGTGTAGTAAGCCGGAAACAGAAGACAAATATTGCATGATCTCACTAATATGTGGAATCAAAAAAAAAGGGAAAAGCCAAATATAGTAATAGAATAGCTATTATCAGAGGTTGGGATGTGGGGAAAAAGGAGAGATTACAAAAATTCTCAATGAAAAGTAAAAATGCAAGTTGCCAGAGGCTGAGGTGAGGGGCTATTGTTTGGTGGGCACAGAGTTTCAGTTTTACAAGATGGAAAGCATTCTGAAGATGGATGGTAGTGATGGTTACACAACAATGGGAATACACTTAGTACCATGGAGCCATACTCTTAAAATAGTTAAGACAGTTTTAAGTTATGTATATTTTACCACAATAAAAAATTTTAAATGTATCATATAAGCACAAAAAATAAATCAATTCTAATTGTTATTAAGAAGACAAAAAAAAATCTTAATACCCTAAATTCTACTACCATCTATGGACAGTCAGACCAACTTGAGTTCTTTGCCATTTAGTAGCAATGCGACCTTGAATAAGTTACCAGTTACTCTCGAACTACTAGCACTATCCTATAATATAAACTGTTTTTATATTTTTCCCTATCTTTTCCACATATAAGTTCCTTTATTTTTACAAAGTACAAATTGCAAACCAGAGTAGCTACATAATTTGTCCTAGGTCACTTGGTTAGTGAACAGCAGAACCAAAACTAATATCCTGATTGTCTAACCCTTAGTCCAGAAATCTCTCTTCTCTACCATGTTTAATATAAAGTTCTGTACTTTTCATGAGGATAATGTTTGGACAAAATAGATCATTTATTAGTGATAAGAAGCAGATCCATTTAATCCACAGAGCTCCAGAAAGACTAAGAAGTTGGGACCATCTGTTGCTATAGCAGATGGAGAACTTAAGACAGGGCACTGGATGAAAGTCTGTAAAGAACAATTGGACCTTTAGTTTCCCACTCTCACACAATACAGAAGGCAAAAAAAAACTCCATCTCACACTGCAGGAGAACTATGATCTCTGGAGGACACGAGGCAGAGAACCCTAGTGTCTGTGACATAAGCTTAGAAAAAGATCTCTGAATGAGATTTGAGTCCGAAAACAAAGCCAGACACACACAAGTAAATTCTGTATGATTATATCTATATGAATTTCAAGAACAGGTAATATCAATCTAGAAGAATTGTTAAAATAGGGAGAGTAAAATCATTAATAAAGAAAGGGCATAAGGAAACTCTTACAGGATAGAAATGTTCAACATCTTATTCTGAGTGATAAATGGGTACATGCCTCTGTGAAAATTTATGGGGTTGTATACTAAAGTTTTGCATATTTTACTGACTATTCAACCTACCTTGATTTATTTTTATAAAAAAATGAATACAAGGGGTCTGCTAGCAGCAAATCTAAGCCTTTCAAACTCAGTAGAGTTTTCACAGAAACATAAGAAATAAAGTTACCACATATAATTGATACCCTTGTTTTGGTTTTGCTTTTCACCCAGGATACTTGATTCTCAACTTTTCACAATTGAACAAATTTAATCCTGAGCTTCTTAAGTCAGCATTCTTCACTATTCCAGAACTTTTTTAAAAAATTTGTAAAATTAGCCCGTCCCCATTCTATGCCTTCAACCTTAACCACTCTCTGTAATGATATTTGGATTCACATATTTTGAAAGAATTACATAACACATCATTCATGTTCTTTAATAAACCAGTTGGCACAAGCATCCTTGTCACTACTCAGCCCACTCTAAAAGCTATTATTCTGACTTTCTTTGCTATAAGTAGTTTTGCCTGATACTGAACTTTGTATAAATGGGAAACCACACCAGTACACACCATTTGGTGCCTCAAGTCTCTCATTTAATTGAAGGGTTTTAAGAAAGAGTAGTTTGACGACATCCAGGCAGACAGGCTTACCTGTGTAAAAGGAGAATCAGAATCTGGTATGACTTCTACCCACTGTTACACAAAAATCCTAGAGCCCCTGATCCAGTTGCCCATGATAAAGACAAGTTTTTGTCACTAAACAAATATGTTTTTCCTTCTAATCCGTTCTCATTTCAAGCCCTACGTGAAATCTTTTAAGTACCTGAGGAAAACACTTTTAAGTTCAATTTATTGTAAGATATTTTATAAAAGGGAAAAAGAAATAAAAATGGATTTTTTATTTTTAAAAAAAGCCAGGGATTTTCAGCTTTTTATGTTTTATCAGTTAAAACATTGCACAGTAACTTTGGTGGTGCCTAATTTTAAGGCACAAAAATGTACCAATTAACTTTTATGTTTTTTCAAATGAGTGCTTTATTGTTAGATTTCTGCAGAAGTAAAATTATTTCATTGTTCCTGTTATATTTTGATATTTATTTTATGATTTCCTTCCTTGAAAACAGAATGACCTTCTTAATTTCATAATTTTAAAAGAACATTTTGTGGTTAAAAATTCTGCCCATGTGTATTTATAACATAATTTGTTTTCCCTCCAAAAACCACAACATACTTCTAAAGGTTATCAAATGTTTTGAATATTTTCACAACCATCAGTATATCATAGTTTTTTTCCCTCTAGTGTCACATTACTCAGTGTTCCAGTTCCATTGTATAATCAGTAAGTAGGTTTGGGGTATGAAAACGATAACTTTGATAGGATTTCAAAAATGAACATACCACTAAGGCCAACTGGCAGTGTTTCCAAGCCTCCCAGGCCATTTTATAGTTTGCTCTCTATCTCCTTTCTGATATGTGACAATTTTAGGTTATAAGGATTAAGCTTGGTATTATCCAACCTCCATTGCTGCCAAGTGAGTGACAATAATGTACAATGTGAATGTGATTCACAGAGGGTGTGAATTATCCTGCCCCATTCCGGCCACATCAGTGATCCAAGTAAAGGATGTAAAATCTCCTGGTGAGAAAAAAGTATATGTCTTCCTCTACTTGGACAACATGTCAAGAATCCCTAAGACTAGAGAATTTATTTGACTCATCTGAATGTAGAACAAGAAAGAAGGCAAGTAGTGTTTCCTTTATTATTAATGTATGAGATACTACTATAGTCAATTTTGAATTCCTACTTTAACTACTCTTGGTCTTGTTTTGTTCTTTAGCTTTACTGAAATACCCTCAGGAGGATTAAACTTTGCTTGGATGAATTCCAATTATCATAAAACTTCAACAAGCCAACTTATGAATATTTAGTCTTCTCCTCATGTTCAAAAACATCCAAATAAAGATGATAATATAAAGAAATGGCCCCTAACAGGCATGGTTATCAACTCTAAAGAAATGTCAGTGTCTATGAATTTGAGATATGAAACGTATTTAATATTTAAAAGACTCTCTAACAAGGTATGAACTTTTCTCTTCGATTAATTATTGATCCAGGCACTCATCTCCTTTTCATGTAAAACTTTTAAACAGTGTCTCAAGCATTTGGATTTGGCACTAGAAGAGAAGGCAGTCATTGAAGATTGAGTTTTTCAGAGGTACGATCAGGAAGGAGTTCTAACAATGTGGGGAAAAAAAAAAAAACCAACCTACACAAACATCTTCCACTACTCCTACATTTGATGTTGCTGGTGCCATCAAGCAAACACTAAATAACAACAAGCAAATTCTGTTGAAATGTTTAGCTAAATGGAACCAAAACAGTCACAGTTGACAATTTCATAAATACATTAATTAGAAGTGTCTCCAAATAGTATGTGATTTTGAATTATTAACATAAAACACTGCATTATAAATGACTGCAAATTGCATTCCTAGTGTTCTCCATGCTTAATTTATTATGCCGTAGGAAAATTTGCAAATTACTTCACTGTTTTATACTTAATGGCTAGTTTTATGTGTATATTATTCCTTTAAGATAAAATTAAATTGTAGTGTACATACATGATACGTGACATGTTACAGGAGACACTCAAAGCTGAGTCAAAAAACAGTTAATCTCACTTTTGTTATGGGAACTTTGCATTCACAGTGATTTGTTGTTAAGATTCTGCTTGAGCTCCTGGATACTCAGCTCTGTCTCCGAGCTCACTCCTTTCTTCCCCAGGAATACAGTCTAGCCATAATGGTGCATGATTTTTACTAAATTGTGCACAGCATGGCTTTTTCTCAGTGAGGACTTCTTGGTATCATACTGACAAATAGGTTTGTAAGAGGTTAATCTCTCTGAGTTGAAAGAGCTGGCCAAGCTTATATCCTGATAAATGTTGTCACTCACACTATGAGAACAAATTCTGAATATTAACCTTTATGGTCCAGAAAGGATTGGTCCAGGAACACCTCAATGGCTCAGTGGTTGAGTGTCTGTCTTCAGCTCAGGTCATGATCCTGGGGTCCTGGGATCAAGTCCTGAATCAGGCACCCCACAGCGATCCTGCTTCTCCCTCTGCCTATGTCTCTGCCTCTCTCTGTGTGTCTCTCATGAGTAAATCAATAAAATATTTTTTTAATGAAAGAAATGGTCCATGCAAAATTTTTCAAATATTATTGTTTACCTATGCAGATACCTTTCAATTTTCCCTCTTTCTTATGATTTTGTCACAATTACACAATTTTTTCACAATTACATTGCTCTTTTATCTAAATACTTTTAGAAATGATTTTTCACTTTTTTAATTTTTAGGCGAAGAACCCTTATATTAAACAAAACTTGAAAGCCATTAGTCCTAGTCTGAATGGAGTAGGCCTTATCCAGATATTTGAGAAGCTAACATAGCATGAATTTTTAAGTTACATATGAAAATGAATTACTTTTATCTGAACTGTAGGCATCCAAAGAGAAGAAGCTCTCCAGTTCTCCCTTCCAACACAACTTCCTTCCCTCCTCTAGAGATACCAAGGTATGGGTATTTTCCATGAAGAGTACAACTATGGTTAAAAAGAAGCACCACACTATGCTTCTCTACTCATCTTCATCTTCTATCTGTGTTGCCAAAGCCGTAATTGAACCGCTCTCCACTCTTTGTTTCCGGATGCATATTATAACTGGTGGTATTGTTCAGCTTTTAGTTAGGGAAATAGAAGAGGCCCTTAGGCCTTGTCTAGCATAAGCCATATGTTCCAGTTCAATTCACTGGTGTTCTGAAGCAGAGACTCATGTATAAACCTAGCTAACAATGGAATGTTTTCTCTGATCTTGAGTTCCAGGCAATAGATTATTCATTCTAACAATGTTATAACTATTAGACAGGGATTTTAAAATAACTGTGATTAATATATTAAAGGATATGGAGGGAGTGGGCAAAGTTCATAAGCAGATGAGGAATTTAAGAGTAAAATTAAAATACTAGACATACAAAACCATCAGAAGGAGATGAAGTATCTTTTTCATAGGCTAATCAACGGACTGGATATAAAGGAGGAAGAAATGAGTGAACTTGGATAAAGATCAATAGAAATTATCCAAAATAAACCCAAAGATGTGAAAGAAATGAAACAGGGTATCTAAGAGCTAATATATGTGTAACTGGGTTTTCAGAAGGCAAAAACAGAGCAGGTAAATATTTGGTGTGGTGCTGGCCAAGAATTTTCCAAAATTAATGGAAGAAACATTTTTTAAAAATCCAAAAATATTTGCTGACACATGCACAATAGATACAGACAGATGACATATATGCATATGTGCATCCATGATAACTGAGAGTGTTCTCGATCCTTTAACATAGAGATGGAGACTTTTTGAGACAACTAAAGTGAGACAGAATTTATGTCTAGGTATTAGATACAATGAAACAGTCAGGGAAGTTGTTCAAGCAGCAGAAATTTGATGTCAGGTGGAAATGTGGACCTACACAACTAACTAAAGAGAACCACAAATGGTGAAACTAGAGGGTAAGTACGAGACTTCTTTCTTACTATTAATGTTTTTAACAGATACTGGCTCATCAACAATACAGAGAGTAACAATGTATTATGGAGTTAATAATATTTGGAGGAGTAAAATGTATGACAAAAACAATGCAATCAATGGAACTGAGGAATTAGAGGTTTACAATGATAAGAGTCTTAAACTGTGAAGTAGTATAGTATTACTTCAAGGAAAACTACAGTAAGTTAAAGATGTACATCTTAAATGATAGAGTGATCCCTCTCAAGAAATGAATATAAGTAATAAGCTGATAGTAAAAACAAATAAAATTTACAAGTACTCGGTTAATCCAAAAGAAGGAAGAAAAAGAGGGAAAGAAGAAATAAAGCATATCAGATAAAGAGAAGGCAAATTACAAAGTGGAAAATTTAAATCCAATTATGTGTTATAGGTAGAAATCCTTAAAGATGTCATCAAAAAAACTGTTCAAACTGATAAATGAATTTAGTAAAGTTGCAGAATAGAAAATCAATAAAGAAATCTGTTGTGTTTCCTTCCATTATCAGAAGGGGAAATTACAGGGTACCTCTGTGGCTCATTCTGTTGAGCGTCTGCCTTTGGCTCAGGTCATGATCCTAGAGTCCTGGGATCAAGGCCCTCATCAGGCTTCCTGCTCAGCATGAAGCCTGTTTCTCCCTCTGCCCCCCACTCATTCTCTCTCTCTTGCTGTCTCTCTGTCTCAAACAAATTATTATTTAAAAAAGAAATAAAGATAAATTAGGAAAACAATCCCATTTATGGTTCAGCAAAAAGAATAAAATACCCAGGAATAAATTTAACCAGGGAGGTGAATTGCATATTGAAAACTACAAAATATCAATGAATGAAATTGAAGACACAAATAAATGGAAAAATAGTTTGTATTCATGGTTTAGAAGAATTAATATTGTTAAAATGCCCATACTACCCAAAGCATTATACAGATTCAGTGTAATCCCTCTCAAAATTCCAATGATATATTTTAAAGAAATACACTAACTATTGAAAGATTTGTACACAATCAAAAAAGACCCCAAATAGCCAAAGCAATCTTGACAAAAAACAAAGCTAGAAGCATCACACTGCCAAATTTCAAACTATATTACAGAGCTATAGTAATTAAAACAGCATAGTACTGGCATAAAAACAGACATATAAGTCAATGGAGCAGAACAGAGAGCCCAAAAATAAATCTACTTATATATATGGTCAATTAATTTACAATAATGCAGCCAAGAATATACAATGGGGAAAAGACAGTCTCTTCAATAAATGATGGTGAGGAAATTGGATAGCCACGTACAAAAGAATAAAACTGAGCTACTATCTTATACCATACAAAGAAACTAACTCGGAATGAATTAAAGACTTAAATGTGAGACCTGAAATCATAACACTCCTAGAAGAAAACAGGTGGTGAGGTCCTTGACAAGGAGTTGATAATGGTTTTTGGAATCTTGACACCAAAAGCAAAACCAACAAAAGCAAAAATAAACAAGTGAGACTATATCAAACTAAAAAGCTTCTGTAGAGCAAAGGAAATCATCAACAAAATGAAAAGCAACCTACTGAATGGGAGAAAATAATTGTAAATTATATATCTGATAAGTTAATATACAAAATATAGAAAGAATTTATACAACTCAATAGCAAAAAAAATATATATGATTTAAAAAATGGGCAGAAGATCTGAATAAACCTTCTTCTGAAGAAGGCATACAGATGGCCAACAGGTACATGAAAAGATGCTCAACATCACTCATCATTGAAGAAATGCAAATCAAAACCACAATGAGACATCACCTCTCACCTGTTAGAATGGCTATGCTCAAAAAGACCAGAAGTAACAAGTGTTGGCAAGCTTGTGAAGAAAAAGGAACCCTTGTGCACTATTGGTGGGAATGTAAATTGAGGCAAGCACTTATGGAAAATAGTATAAAGTTTCCTCGGGGGGGGGGGGGGGGGAAGGACTACTGTAAGATCCAGCAATTCCACTTCTGGGTATTTATCCAAAGAAAATTAAACACTAATTCAAAAAGATACACACACTCTCATGTTCACTGCAGCATTATGTATATTAGCCAAGTATGGAATTTTATTCAGCCATAAAAAATGAAATCTTGCCATGTGTGGCAACATGGACCAAGCTCAGGGGCATTATGGTACATGAAGTAATCAGACAGACAGATACAAACTCTTTCATGTGAAATCTAAACAAATAAACAACAACAACAAAAAAAACAAGTTCATAAATACAGAGAACAAAATGGTAGTTAAGAGATGCGGTTATAGGAGAAATGGGTGAAGTTTGTTTTAGTTTAAATAAATTGTATAATTTCTAAGCCTTAATCTACAGAAAGAAGGTTACCAAAATCATAGCCTCTGGACAATGATGACACCCATAGAAACCATGGGAAAAAGAAAAACAGGGAAAACTGTTCTCTATCCCTTGGAAGGGGCAAGAATGTGTGCAAGGTCAATATTACCTATGATAGCCAAAGTCATGGTGCTTGCCTAAGACACAGATTTCATCTGAACATTAGAGAACTCACCCTTCACCAGCCCCCATCAATATACTGACAAGCTTTGAGTGAAAATAATCATAAGCTGCATAGGAAAAATTCTTTCTGGGGAGCAGAACAAAAGGAACACCCAAAGCTAAGCAAAGAACAAACACTAAGTAAATCCATCTAGCAAACTAGCCTACATGCCAAACAAGGTATTGCTAAGGAATTTAAAGTCTGTTGTTCACCGAGGGTAACCATAACAAGACTTCAATCCCAGCTCACCTCCTTACGAGATCAACACAAACTCCCAAACCAAAGGCCTAGCAGAAATTAAGGCATGCCCATGCTCATACTCATCACTAAGAATAAAAAACATTTAATTCAATGCAACATATCCAGCTTTCTAAAAAATATCACAAAAAGGCAAGAAAACCAATTATTAGTGTCAGACACAGTTATGACACAGATATTGAAAATATGTCATAGGAAAAGTAAAATAACACGTAAGTAATATGTAAAGGGTCTAACGAAAAAAGACAACATGCAAGATCAGATTGTAACTTCACTGAAGAGATTTAAACTATAAGAACAAATCAAGTAGAAATTCTAGAAATCAAAAGCACAATAACAGTGATGAAGAATATCTTCAAAAATTTCATTAGTTGAGTCAACACAACTAGGAAAGAATCCATGAACTTGAAAAATGCAAAGAGAAACACAAAGAGGCAAAAAAAAAAAGTAAAAAAAATACATAAAAAATAAAACTAAAACAAAAAACAGAATAGAGCATCCAAGAGCTGTGGGACAATATCAAATAATCTAACATATGCATAGTTGGAATCCCAGAAGGAGATGAGAGAGAGAACAGCTGAAGAAATATTTTAAGAAATAATGGCTGAGAATATTGCAAATTTAATGACAAACACCAAACTACAGATCAAGCTCAGAGAAAAACAAGCTGAATACATACCAAAAATAAAACACACTTAGATATATCATACTAAAAATGCTGAAAACCAAAGAAAAAGAGAAAATCATGAAGGATAGTCAAAAGAAAAAAAGACATCTATAGAGGAACAAGGTTCAGAATTATAGCCAATTTCTCAACATAAACCATGCACGCAAATATGAATGGGGTAACATTTAAGTGTAAAATGTAATTTTAAAATGTATAAGAATGTATATAAAATAAAATGTAATATAAAAGGAAAAATGTTCTGTACTCAGGAAAAATATATTTCAAACATAAAAGAGGAATAAAGACTTTGTCAAACAGATGAAAGTAAAGGTAATTAATCACCAGCAGACCTACTATAGAAGAATATTAAAGGAAGCTCCTCACAAAGAAATAGGATATAAATCAGAAAGTTTGGCTTACCCAAATAAATGGAGAACTTTGGAAATGGGACGTGTCATTATGAAATCTCACAACACCAAAGAAGAGATCCTTAAAAATTCTAGGGCAACAGGAATAATTGGGTTCATAAAAATTCAGAACCATAAGTCATCATATGTCTCATCAGCAAAAGTGGATGCTGGAAGACAGTACAGTAAGTCTTACAAAGAGGAAATTGTTTTTTCAACCTAGGATCCTATATCCAGCCAAACATTCATCAGTTAAATGAGAATAAAGACATTTTCAGTCCTTTGTGAAAAGTTTTTTGAGGACATATTCCTAAAATTTTGTGAGAAAAACAAGGTAGAGAATGATAGACTCCCCTAAACAGTGTTTCAAGAAAGTAGTCCATAAAGTTCCAGATGATACCTACTCAGATCTTTAAAAGCATTCAATCCAGACAGGAACATAGAGAGATTTCTATACTTAAAAGTAATAAAAGGAAATAATAAAATAATTAAGAGTTTAGAAGAATCTGTTTACTTATCAAGATTAAAAAGACATTTAATTCAATGCAATATATCCAGTTTTCAAAAAATATCACAAAGGACTCCAAAACAACAAGAAAAACAGTTATCAATGTCAGACAGTTATGACATGGATGTTGAAAATATGTCATAGGAAAAATAAAATAACATGTAAGTAATATGTAAAGGGTCTAATGAAAAAAGGTAGACAACATGCAAGATCAGATTGTGACTTCACTGAAGAGATTTAAACTGTAGGAATGAATCAAGTAGAAATTCTAGAAATTAAAAACACAGTAACAATGATAACTGGGCAGACTGTTTAACAAACAGGAGAATTATTTTTTCTAATTTGAGACTCCAGAAAATCTCAGGTAAACAGTACAGAGCCCATAGCAAAGGAAATACAATCCTACTGCACTATTTGGAATAGAGGAACACCATGATCTGACATATCATTTTGAAAAGAGATTACTTTAGCCACTGTGTCAACAACAGGCAGAAATGGGAAAGAATGAGAGGCTAGTTCTGTATTGAAAACTGTTGGCATGGGGATCCTTGGGTGGCTCAGCGGTTTCTTGCCTGCCTTTGGCCCAGGGTGCGATCCTGGAGTCCCAGGATCGAGTCCCGCGTCGGGCTCCTGGCATGGAGCCTGCTTCTCCCTCTGCCTGTCTGTCTCTCTCTCTCTCTCTCTCTCTCTCTCTGTCTATCATAAAATAAATCTTTAAAAGGAAAGAAAGAAAGAAAGAAAGAAAGAAAGAAAGAAAGAAAGAAAGAAAGAAAGAAAGAAAGAAAGGAAACTGTTGGCAGTAGGGACACATGGTCAGCTTGCGGACAGGACTTGTTTGTTGATTGACTGTGACCTATGAAAGAGTGATAAGTGACCACTTCAAGATTTTTGGCCAAAGACCATGGAAAGTTGCTATTTGTCATTGATCAAAAAGGAGTAGAAGCAAGTTTGGGCAAAGAAAAAATATTTCATTTTGAACATGTAAATTTGAGATGGATTTAATTGTTGTATATATGAATTTAATCTTCAAGGGAGAAATCAAGTTGAATATATACATTTGGTTCCCAATAGCATATAGATGCAATTTAAAATCATGAATTGAATGAGATTGCTTGGGAAGTCTGTATACCTGGAAAGTATCAAAGCTTGGAATATTCCACATTACAGAGATGAGCTATATAAGCAGAAGCAGTCAGAATAGAGAGGAGGATCAAGTATTCTGGAAAACAAGTGGAAAAATTAAATGCTTTGAAGAAGGAATGCTCAATTGTGTTTAAAACTAAATGTGAGTGAAAGAGGATAAAAGACCTTTGTGTGATTAGCAAATAGAGGTCAGTACTGATCTTCAGAAGAGCCATTTTGTGGTGTGGTAGGACTGAAAGAGCAGAGGAGGCTCAAAAGAAAATGTGAGGAAACAAAGTAGAAAGCAGATTATATTACTTTTTTGTAACAGCTCTATTGACATATCATTCAAATATCCTACAATTCACCCTTCTAACGTGCAAAATTCAATGGTTTTTATTATATCTTCATATAAAACTATTTCCAGAAGGTTTGCCCTTAGGTAAATGGAGAGTTAGTTTGAAAGATAAATTTTAAAAGGGAGTTTTTTGAGATGTGATCTCTGTAAGAGATTACAGAATGTATGAACACTGATAAAATGATTCAGAAGAAAAGATCAGTGACGCAAAACATGGAGGTGACAATTAATCGTTGGCATGGTATCCTAAAGTAGGTTAAGGCTGGTTGTACCTAGGACACCAGTGGAGAGGCTGGCTCCAGATAAGAGCACAGGTAAGTAAGTTCACTCATAATCACAGAATAGAAAAAGGTAAGATGGTAGATGTGGAGGTCAGAGCCTTTAGAAGTTCTTATAGCACTGCTTAGAATGTCTCAGTGACATTGAAAACCAGGGCACTTCCTGAACGTGAGGATGGGGGAGGAGATGTTGGAGGAGTGAGGACAAGAAATAAAATAGTGGCTAGGAGGGTAAAAGTGTGAATAAACCATAGGAATATAATATGAATACCAGGCAACAGAAAGGAGATCTTTGATTTTTATGTTCAGGCAAGTAAAGCTAGTCCAGTCGACTTAGTCGCACATTTTCCTTCAGACACAGAGCAGGTGAAAATGTAGATATAACCAGGAATGAGGCTTTGCCATGTGAGGAAGATAAAGGGAAGGGAGAAGAAAATTATGAAGAGGTGTTGTTATAATGATCAGCTCTTGAGTCTCTACTAGCTAAGTAAGGAATTGTGGCCATGAGGGGTAAATGGAGATGAAAAGTTACTAATGCTCAAAACTCTGTCGATCTGAATAGGCAAATAAAAATCAGAGTATGACATGGAGTTGATATCTTTCTATTTGACCCACAGCACAAAATGTTAATGGTAAAAAGCTTAATTACAAGCAAAGTGAGAGCTGGATGAACCTTGAGGGTAGTAGGAAATAGAGAAGGTTTCAAAAAAAAAAAAAAAAGGAAATAGAGAAGATGGAAAGATAGCCAAATGTACTAAGAGACCTCAGAATACAAAGCAAGGAGTCAAGAGGCACTGTGTATACTTAATGGAAGAATAAATAGAACTGAAAGTGTGCCATTTGAAATTATAGTGGTTACCAGTCTAGAAATACTGAATAACTAACTTTAGAGGAAAGAGAAAGAGGAAACAACTTGGAGTGATACAAGGAGGTTAAGCCCTCATCTATTAAAACAGATTATATCAAGATGTATCAGCATATTTGATGATAAATAATATAAGATTATGCCTAAGGGTACCTCTCACATGTCTGAGAGGATAACTAAAACCAGTGCTTGCTCGAGAGGATGGTTAAGACAAGTGTATGTTGCTTTTGATGAAAAGCTCACTTGTGTTCTTTGGATTTTAGCTATGTGAAGACATGACCATCATAAAAATATACATACCTAAAAATTCAGTCTCAGAAATTAATAGATCTAATAACTCCATTTAACTTTATCTTAAGTATGTAGAAAAGAGCATATACATTTTCTGATGTTTGAAAAAATGCTGTTTTATCTTGCGACTAAAAGAATAAGATAGGCTGAGCTCATAAACCTTCTTATTTCTCTAGGCTTATTAAGAAATCCAAAGTCAAAGAATCTTCATATTCAAAAGTTTCTAATTTCACTTCTAACCCATAAGGGAGAGTCAGAGAAGGTTTTGGCAAATTTAAAAAAAAAAAAAAACTAAGAAATTTTTTTTAACAAATAGACTTTACTCATAAACATTTTGATGAGTGCAGTGGAAAACAAACCAAAGTAGTTTGAAAAAAAAATGTGGTTTGCGGGGGTAAAGTGCTAGAAAAACACATCTTGCTTTCCCTGATTGCAAAATATTTGAAAACGAATTTGTGACTTTGTTGAATGTGCAAGGCAAATAGACTCTCCACCTCCAGCTTCTGGCTTGTTTGCTCTATGCCAGAATTTGGGGAAGAATATGGGAATTATTGGCATATGGAGTATAAGGCTGTTGTCATGCCACGGGTTCACTAGATCTCTCTCAAGAAAAATCTGATTGATATTATATAATTTTTTTTATTTTGAAAGTTTCACACATATACAAAACTAGAGAGAATAATATGATGAATTCTCCACACACATCGCCCAGTTTCAGCAATTATCAGCCGATGGCACGTCTTTTTTCATCTATACACCCACCCACATCCCCTTTATAATTATTTTACTTAACTTTTTTTAACATTTTATTTATTTATTTGAGAGAGTGAGCATGAGGGAGGTGGGGAGAGGCACAGAGGGAGAGAGAGAAGCAGACTCCACACTGAGCAGAGAGCCGGACTCGGCCAATCTCGTGACCCTCAGACCAAGCTGAAATCAAGAGTCAGACACTCAACCAGCTGAGCCACCTAGGCACCCCTATAATTATTTTGAAGTAAACCTCAGACGATATATTATTCCACCTTGAAATATTTCAGTGTGCATTGCTGAATGCTAGGAATAGGATTTCTTTTCTTAGCCAATATTATCACATCTAAAATTTAATGAGAATTACTTAATGTCATCAAATAACTGGTTAGTGTTCACATCTTCCTGACCCTCATGGTTGTTTTTTGTTTTTTGTTTTTTTCGTAGTTTTTTTCTTTTTAATAGTAAGTTGCATTGGGATTCAAATGAAGTCCCTATATTCCAGTAAGTTGATATTGCTTGTAAACCTTTCATGCAGAGGTTCCCCTCAAATCTTTTTCTCTTTGCAATTTTTTGTTACAGAAACTCAGTTGCTTGTGGTGGTAGCACATCTCACAGTTTCGATTTTGCATTCCACTGGTATTGTTTAAACATGTTTCTTTATTTTTTAAATTTTCTTTTAAAGATTTTGTTTTATTATTTATTCATGAGAAACAGAGAGAGACAGAGACAGAGAGAGAGAGAGAGGCAGAGACACAGGCAGAGGAAGAAGCAGGCTCCACGCAGGGAGCCGGATACCGGACTCAATCCCGGGACTCCAGGATCATGCCCTGGGAGGAAGTCAGGTACTAAACCGCTGAGCCACCCAGGGATCCCTTGTTTCTTTTCTTTAAATAATAGTTAGATCCAGAGGAGGTTTAATCAGATTTGGGATCATAAATCTCATAAGTGGTGCTATGAAAAAAAAAAAGTGGTGCTATGTACTACCGTCAAGAGAAACACAGTGATTGGTTGCCTCTCTTTTTGTGATGTTAACTGCACTTGATAATCACTGATTAGATGCACTCAAATTCATTATGATATTTAAGTTCTGATCCCTAATTCCAGTGTGTATGTGGAGGAGGGATCCCTACCAACAAGCAATTCTCCTTATATCAGATAAGTTTCCTTCAATTTGACATAATTCTTACACTATCTACCAGAAAACTGCAGCAGATTCCACAGGTCTAGGGCTCAATCCTACAAGACTGCTCCCTCCCCACCCACTTTAGCCAACGGTCACAGGGTCAGGTTTGTAACTGTGCTTCTACCCACTGGCTACAACTCGGAGGTCCAACAAACCCATCCAGCTCAGGATGCCAAACTCAAAGTCCAAGTTGTCCCCTGTACTTCTGATCATTTGGCTATAAATTAGAGGTTCCCACAAGCCCCTCTTTGTGCTTGATAATTTTGCTAGAGTGGCCCACAGAACCTCAGAAAAACAGCTCATTTACATTTAATGGTTTAGTGTAAAAGGATATACTAAAGGATACAGATGAATATCCAGACAAAAGAGATGCATAAGGCAAAGCATGTGGAAAGGGCATGGAGCTTCCATGCTCTAGGAGGGCTGCCCACTCTCCCCACACCTCCACATGTTCACCAACCTAAAAGCTCTCTAAACCCCATCCTTTTGAGTTTTCACAGAGGCTTCATTACACAGGCACAGCTGATTAAATCATTGGCCATCAGCAGTTGATCCAACCTCCAGCCCCTCTTACCCCCCATCCTGGGAAGTCAGGAAAACAGGATTGAAAGCTTCAATCATCTGCCCATTTCATGACTGGATTGTTTGTATTTTGGGTGTTGGGTTTGATAAGTTCTTTATAGATCTTGGATACTAGCTCTTTATCTGATATGTCATTTGCAAATATCTTCTCCCATTATGTAGGCTGTTTCCTTTGCTGTGAAGAAGGTTTTTATCCTGATTAAGTCCCAATAGTTCATTTTTGCTTTTGTTTCCCTTGCCTTCATAGATGTGTCTTGCAAGGAGTTGTTGTGGCCAAGTTCTAAACACATATATTTCTCCAAAGAAGACCCACACATGGCCAACAAGCACATGAAAAAATGCTCCACATCACTTACCATCAGGGAAATATATACCACTTTATACTGATGAGAATGGCTAAAATGAACAAGACAGGAAACAATAAATGATGGCAAGGATGTGGAGAAAAGGGAACCCTCTTGCACTGTTGGTGAGAATGCAAGCTGGTGCAGCCACTCTGGAAAACTGTGTGGAGGTTCCTCAAGAAGTTAATATAGAGCTACCCTATGACCTAGCAATTGCACTACTGGGGATTTACCCCAAATGTACGTACAGATGTAGTGAAATGCTGGGACACCTGCACCCCAATGTTCATAGCAGCAATGTCCACAATAGCCAAACTGTGGAAGGAGCCATGATGTCCTTAGACAGATGAATGGATAAAGATGTGTTCTATATATACAATGGAATATTACTCAGCCATCAGAAAAGATGAATACCTACTATTTGCTTTGACAGAGATGGAGCTGGAGAGTATTATGCTGAGTGAAATAAGTTAATCAGAGAAAGACAATTATCATATGGCTTCAATTATATGTGGAATATAAGAAATAGTAAAAGGAACCACAAGGGAAAGGACAGAAACTGAGTGGGGAAAAATTAGAGAGGAAGACAAACTATGAGAGATTCCTAACTCTGGAAAACAAAGGGTTGCAGAAGGGGGGGTGGGTGGGGGATAGGGTAACTGGGTGATGGGCATTAAGGAGGGCACTTGATGGGATGAGCACTGGGTGTTATACTATATGTTGGCAAATTAAATTTAAATAAAATATTTTAAAAAGTAAAACAAAATAAAATAAAATAAAATAAATTTAAAAAAGAAAGTTCCAAAAATAAAAAAAATAAAAAAAATAAAAAAAATAAAAAAGAAAGTTCCAACCTTCTAATTACAGGGTTGGCTCCTCTGGCAATCAGTCCTTGTCCTGAGGTGCTTTCCAAAAGTCACCTCATTAACATAACAAAAGACAGCTTTATCATTCTCAACACTTAGGAAATTCCAAGCTTTTACAGAGCTCTGTGCCAAAAATGGCAAGAAAATCAAATGCATATTTCTTATTAGAAATCATATCACAATATTCTAATCCAATCACTTCTCTTTACTTATTAGCTGAAATAGTCCTACAGAAAGAAACTTTCCCTGATCTACTTTTGATTACTCTGAGATTCAACTGTATAGGAAAGGTAGAAAAACGCTTATTTCGGTTTTCAAAATTTAAGTTCCCTAGCTCCTCTAAAAGTGACAACTAGGTTCCCCTCCTGGCATCATTATAAACTTGTGGATTTAAATATAATTTATGTTTCGACCTTTAGCAGCTATTATCCTTATTCTTGTTCAAATTGTCCCATCTCTGGCTGGTGGGAGACTTTTCAAGTTGACTCCAAAGTCTTTCTGATCCAACCCAGTTAGTATTTAATTTCCTTGCTTTCTGCTGTGATAAGATGCCCCAGGCTCATCTTATGTATTTTATGACAGAGAACTGAAATCAGCGATTTCATCAAGGAACAGGGGTATCTTTTCATAGTAAATAGTATTGAAAAGCCACAGTACTTATTCACATTAGATGGGCTGGCTCAGTGGTTTATTTTTATTTTTTTAATAAATTTATTTTTTATTGGTGTTCAATTTACCAACATACAGAATAACACCCAGTGCTCATCCCGTCAAGTGCCCCCCTTAGGGCTAGTGGAGCCTGGGTTTTCATTATTTCTAGACCTTTCAATGGCAGAGATAGATTTTTTTTTATTCTTCTAATATTGAAATAATATTAGATTTTTTAAAGGTGGGAAAAATAGTAGAGTTTCTGCACAGTTTAGTTCTCCCTAATGTTAACATCTGACATAAGCATAGCATAATTATTAAAACCAGGAAATTAATATTGACACAATATTATTAAGTGATCTACAGACCTCATTAGAATTCTTCTCCCAACTCTTCCCAAAAAGACTCTTTTCCAATCCCAAATCCAATCCAGGGTACCATGTTGCCTTTAGTTGTCATGCCTCCTTCTCTAGTCTATGACAGGTCTTCAGCTTTTGAAGACTTTGTTTTTGTTTTTTTCATGACCTGATTCTTTTGAAGAATACTGACCAGATATTTTGTAGAGCCCTCAATCAGTGTTTGATTATGTTGCCCCATGATTAGGTTGAGATTATGTGGTTTTGTCAAGAATATCACAGCTCTGATACTGTGCCCTTTGAGTGTTTCATATCAGAAGGTACATGTCTGCACGTCATTGTTGGTGGTCTCTGCCATTTGTCCACTCCAAAATGACCATTTTTTCCCTTTGTAGTAAGTCGTAAGAGTGGTAAGTAGATACTGAGAAGCTGTTCAAATCTCTTTTTTCTCACTGTACTTTTTCCACTAGTTTTAGTATCCATCAATGATTCGTGCCCATAATACTTTTTTTTTTATCATGGCATTTGATGTGGGGAATGAAAGCAAAGGAAAAAATTAAACTTTCTTACAACTTACAGCCCATTGACAATCCTTGAGACAGGCAGAATGACCTTCCCCTAAGAACTCAACTGCTTCAATGTGAATACTTTGTTAAGGGCAAAAGGCAATCTTAGCTTAACATTATTATCCTGACCTCTAGGATTCTGTAGGTCTCCTTTCACATATAAAAATTCCTTTGGAAACTTCCTTTATCTCTACTCCCCAAGATATAAGTTAGCAATCATCCCCTGAGCCTACAGCCCCTGGATATCCATCTGAAGGGTCTCATGACTACGGTTTTACTAGATAATAGTAAATGACCCCTCAAGGTCCTGGAAACCTTGCCTCCAAATTCCTTTTAGACTTATGCTATCCCTAATCCCCTTCCAATTCAATAGTATATAACTAGCCACCCCTCAAAACCCCAAAGCAGCTCTTTCTGCCCACTGGTCTTATCCCCATGCTTTAATAAAACCACCTCTTTGTACCAAAGATATCTCAAAAAATCTTTCTTGATAGTTCTCTCCTGGGTTCCAACGTTCCACATCATTATTTACCCAACATTAACTTGCTATTTCATTTCTTATACATTTATTTTTTAAGATTTATTTGAGAGATGGAGAGAGAGAGAGTGCACAAGTCCATGCGTGTATAAGCAGTGGAGAGGTAGAATCTCAAGCAGACTTCCCACTGAGCACAGAGCTAGAAGTGGGGCTCAATCTCATGCCTGAGATCATGACCTGAGCTGAGATCAAGAGCTAGACATTTAACCTACCCAACCACCCAAGTGTCCCTCTTATATGTTTATTAATTAGAATTCTACTAAAATACACCCCCATCTGCCATTTATCTGTTTATTCAATCAGTTATTTATTTCTATCAGTATAGATTAATGGATAGTTAGTTCCTTGGGTTACAATCTGTTACTATCATATTTATCCTATTGGCTAAACTGGTCCCAGACATCTCCATTGGGAACTACTACAAGGTGGCCCCTTTGTCTTTTCAACATGCTCCTGCACTCTCTGGGACCACAAGATACTCCAGGCTCATCTTGCATTTTCCCTGTACCTGTCAATATAGTGGTTGCTATGTGCCAGGCACTGATCTGAAAACTTTGCACATATTAACTCATTTTATTCCCTATGGCAAGCCTATAAAGGACACATCCCCATTCTTAAATCCATTTTTCAGACAAAGTAACTGAGGCATAGTGAATTTAAGTAAGTTGCCCAAGTTTATGCAGCTAGTAAGTGGTACATCTGGGAGGCAGACACACTGAAGAATTCCTCTTCTTAGTCACTAACCTGAAATTTGAACAGCAAAACAAACATCTTATGTTAAACTTATCTTGAATTAATAGATAATACACATACACCCTTACACGGAAGGAAATAGAGACTCTGTCTTCTATTCCATTCACATCTGGCCAGAATGAATCTTCCTAAAGATACTTCCTCACTTCTTAGCCTCTCAAAGGTGTTATGTTGTCTCTAACACCTGCTGAATGGTTTGACTTAGGTTTTCCCCATCACCATGCCCAGGTCTCCTCTGTTTCTTACACTCTGGTTTTGAATCTTACATCATCAGGACTATACCACCCACTCTTCCTCCTTGTCAACTCCCAGCTCACTCCCATCATTCCTGTGGCTCCAAGTTCATTCCTCATTTTGTAAATCCTCTCCTACTCATGACCTTTTCGATAGTCTGGCCTCTTCATTCTTTATCTTCCCCCAACCAGTGACCCTGTCTTCCACCCTATCTCAGCCAAACATCACCACTGTACCCTCATCTTGGCCTTAGCAATAATTGCAAATACTCCTTAAATCTTTATTCTAGCATACCACCATCTAACTACAGGCTCCTAACTTTTCCATAACATACCCAATTCCTGTAATTTTTAAGCCACATTGGGACATTCCATCCATTGATCCTAGCAGTGTTCTTTCTCCCTCCTTACCTAGGTTAAATTCCATGGTAGGCCAACACAAAGTAACTTTTTTGTTTATACTCTCAATACCTTAACTGCCTCTCATTTTATTTTTTTAATTTAAAATCGATTAATTAACATATAGTGTATTCTTAGTTTCATGTTCTCTCAAACTATTAGCTTAGCAAACTGCAACGCTGATTAAATCCAACTGTTCTCTTATTACATACCTCAGTTGACTGAAGTAAACCACACGGCCATGATGTCAGGTCTCATGCACCTTAGTGGGTCTTTAATGCAGCCAGATTTCACACATTTCCCCTGTTTTCCTAACTCTTCACTTTTCCTTTTCAAACCTCCAAAATCTCTTCCCTTCTCTTTACTCTCACCAGATGACCAGACTTTCCTCAGATAATTAAAGCAATCACAAGAACTTGAACCATCTTATGCCAGTATATCTACCACCCTACTAAATCTGCAGGACATACCTCGCCTTTTTGCTTGTTACTGTGTTCCTCTCTAAAACTAATCCGGCCACTGGTGTCCTCTTCACTACTCATGGATGCCGAAACTCCAGCGATTCTCCCATCCTCATGTTACATTATTTTTTGTTCACTACTGGATAATTCCCACCAGCATGTAAAACCACTGCTGTTTTTCTCACCTTAATGACAACAAAAAAACCTACTCTTAATCCTAACTGTCCCACCAGTCCTTTCAAATAATTACCTTTTCTCTGTTCTAATTAGCATCCAAACTCCTTCCAAGATTTGTCTAGACTGACCAGAAAAAGAGAAAAGAAACAAAAAGCACAAGTGAAAATATTAAGAATACAATTACTCAAAACATATATTTTAGAAAAGATTATAAATTATTTCATACAGATAAGTGTGATAATATACTTAGATGAAGTAGATAATTTCCTAGTAAAAATATGGGTTATAAAATGCAATTCAAGGAGATATGGAAAATCTAAATAAAACATAGCCTTTATTTTTTTAAAAAAAAGACCTTATTTATTTATTTTAGAGAGTGAGAGAGTGAGAGAGAGCAGAGGCAGAGGCAGACTGGACTCAATCCCAGGACCATGGGATCATGACCTGAGCCAAAGGCAGATGCTTAACTGACTGAACCACCCAGGTGCCCAAAAACATTGCCTTTAAATAAATTGAATCAGTAATCAAAATCTCCACTCTACGTCCTCCCACCAAAATGACAGCAGGGACAAATGATTTAATAGGTCAGTTTTATAACACCTGATAGAAGAGGTAACTTCTGTTACCAACCAAATTACAATATGAAACCAGTATTATCTTAATAATAAAATCTGATGTAATTAGCATAAGAAAAAATTATAAACCATAATAGAAAAATATTTACTTATGAAGGTTTTTTTTTTTAATTTAATACTGAAAAAGAAGTAGAATACTAGTCTGGGTTTACATGAAACAAAGATACAGAGACAAATCCTTTGATGCAGGTAGTTTGTTTTATAAGTGATGGAAATTATCACAAATGAGGAAGTAGACCAGGTAAAATAGAGTAAGAAAAGGCAAAAAAGTGAGCATCATGAGTGAATTACTGATCCTCCAGGAAGCGTGTAAAACATAATTTAGGATCATCTCAGAAACAGGTGGAGAATCTGGAGGCATTATCCAACAATTCACAGGCTTCAAACAGGCTTTTGGGGTTCTGGGTAAATCCTACAGACAAAGAAAAGAGAAATCTTGAAGCGAGAAGCTCACAGAAAGTTAAAAACCTCGTCAACTGTATCTGCAGGTATATATGTAAGGTCCTCACCTGCTATCAATAGTTGAAAAGTGCTTTTACTCTTTTCCTTCTTAAAGAGATATTTTGACTGTGATGTCATCTTTGCTTCCAGAGTACTTATTCTATAGAATTAGTCTCTATAACTAGTGCTCTAAGAAAATGTGCATTATCTCCACTCAGGTAAAGAAAATATATTCACATGGTTTCAACCCATAAAACGATATTAAAAGTAGCCAGTCAGCTGTGACTCGATTGTAACATTGAATTTAGCTCCTGAAGACTGTATTTATCAAAAATTGCCAAGTTCCTGATGTTCTTGATTAAATGAACACGGTCAGCCCAACTAGTTAATTGGCTTCAGTTCATCAGTATGTTCTGTAGGAGGTCATACCTCAGGAAATATCCACTTAGTATTATTTTGTGTGGAGCTCTGAAAGTGGATCGCCCAGAGCCACAGACACATGAGACCCAACAAGTGTTAGGTTTTATTTGTTTCAATTGGTCTCAGGCCATTTAGAATTCAAAAGAGTTATCCATTTCAACCCTTGTACATGAACCAACGAAACTAGGCCTTCTTCCAGGCACCTGGGTGGCTCAGTGGTTGAGTATTTGCCTTTGGCTCAGGTCGTGATCCCAGGGTCCTGGGATCGAGTCCTGCATCAGGATCCCCACAGGCAGCCTGCTTCTCCCTCTGCCTATGCCTCTGCCTCTCTCTGTGTTTCTCATCAATCAATAAATAAATATTTATTTAAAAAAAAAGAAACTGGGCCTTCTTTGCAGTAGACATTTCTATAAAGGAACAAGAGGCAAAATTGTCGATTGCATGGACAAAAGAATGTGACACCAACCATCCTTGTCCTCCCAATCCCATGCCAAGGCTCCAAAACAATAGGAATTTATGATCCAAGTGGCCTCTGCAGATGAGTCCCTAGCAAAGCTGCTGTCCAGGAATTGCTGAAAGGTGGCAGTTCATTATAAGGGCAGGAGGTGCTGGTACAATTAGGCAGACCACAGAGCTGTGGCTCAGATATCACAGATTACCTCCTCTGGCTCTTTTCTATGAAGAATAGGGTCTACCCCTCACCAGTTCATCTTCCCAAAGTTGCTATGCCAAAAGAGTGGACTTAAGTTCTCCATAGTTTCCTTATTTCTACAAGCTGCTATGAGAAGAGGGAAGCCAACTGATGGATTTTGCCAAGCAATAGAAAGTTCTAAAATAGTAGAAAAAAATACAATCTTATAATCAAATCTTGCAGCACAAAAACTGTCTCTATTGGAGTACATTCTAAAGCTTAGGTTAAAAGCTCTCATTTCTTCTCTTTCCAAGATAATCACAACAGTGATCTTTAATAAAATTCCTTTCTTCTTTCTTCCTGTTTCTGAATTACCTTCTTTCATTCACCAATGATAAATTAAGGTGGTTCTCCCTAAAATGGGATACAAATATGGCTGCACTGCTTTTTTCAGATAGGTCATTACTTAGCCATTAAAACATCCAAATATGGGGCTTCTTCCTATCTCTAAATATTTTTGGCGAAAAGATTTAGAATTTGAACAACCATGAATGCATTGTTAAATAGATGGAAAATTCACATTAGTTAAAATAAAATATTAGACTCCAAAAATATTTTTTTCTTTTCTACAGTAGCTGGTATCTCACTACAACTATCACCATTACCAACACCAATGCCACCAAACCATTCCCACCAATACTCCCACCACTCGCACCCCCATCACCACTACCACCCCCCCACTATCACCATCATCATCATCACTACCACCAACACCACTCCCAACACCCCCACCCCCACTACCACCACCACCACCCTTATCATCACTCCTACCATCATACCCCCACCACCTATACCACCAACACCTCCACCACCACCAATATCCCCATTGTTCCCACAACCACTCCCACCCAATTATCACTACCACCACTAACACCACTGCCTCCACCACCACTACCACCCCCATCACCACCATCATCCTCACCACCACTACCACTGACACCAGCACCACCCCCAACCCCACCGTCATCATCACCACTACCAATACCACCAACACCCCCATTCTTTGCTTTGATTACTGCCATTGATTACTTTGGGCGAAAGCTTGAGAAGCACTACTTATAGTAATATTGTAAGGTGAATGAGGGTACAATAATTTTATCTTGTAACCTGAGACATTTGGAAAACATATAGAAATCTGAAAACCACAGAGTTTCGTCAGTTTATCTATTATCCTTTGATGAGTCCTAAGTTTCTAAAGGTTACACAAGTTTGCATTTTTAACTTCTCAATATTGACCTCTCTGAGGAAATTCTTAATTAATGTTTAGCTATTCTACATGTGTATATGCATCAGTTTGGACATGTAACACACACAGAATTCTTAAGCCAATAGGCCCAACAGAGTAAATGTGGAAATTCAAGAGCTGAGTCCCTCAAAAACACCCTGCTAAAGACAATGATGACTTATAGCAAAACTATGAGGGCTGTACACTAGGCCCTACAAGCTTTCAAAAAAATTTTTCCAAAAAAAAAAATGTTTTCCTAACATTTTCATGCTTTTCCCCGGCCACTAAGCAACCATGTTCTCCCTGGCTTCACAGAGTCCCTAATTGTAGCAGCTTACCAGAACTCCAATAGGTTTTACTTCTTACTCAACACCTTAGTTTAAAATGCATGCATTGGATGATCCATTCAAGGACGACACTGCTTTCCCATTCTAGCAACCATCCATGGTAAAATGTTGCTGGTTTTTATTTTATTTATTTGCCTATTTTTAAAATACCAAACTTGCTGATCCCTACTGATATTAATACATATTACATGTTAATTTCTATCCATTTTAGGGTGCCATAAGTTTCAAAATGAAAGAAAAGGACATACCTGCTATATACCACAGAGAGACAAACCAAAATCTTTGGCAAGATGTTAAAAAGTTGGAGGTTAGGAGTGATGACAAAAATTTTAAGCTATTCTCGCATTCTCTTGGGGCAAAGAGATCTTGAATCATCATGGGGTGGAATATACTGACCCATTCACCACTTCCACTCCCTATCCAGAAACAGAGGTCGTAAAGATTAAACTTACGATGAGCATAATGACGTGAAGCCAGAAATTTAACAGTTGTAAATGAAGCTCATAAAACATTGAATATTTCAAACACTGACTTTCTGTCAAAAGAGCCTTTTGAAATCTCATAACTGCTTATAAGATACAAATGCCAGGCACTTGGTAGTTGCTTAATAAATAGTAGGCATATTAATCTCACCCATATAATTGCATAGAATTTAAGCCCAATAATTAACTATCAATAAATAAAAAGGTAAAAATGGCAATGCTCAGTGTGTAAAATTGGCAAAGTTGATGTAGTAAGAAACTAAGCCAAAAACTAAAGCCTTATCTCCTGAAAGAAATGATCGAAAATGTCTCTGGCCACCCCACAACACAACATGCCATACAACTTGGAACAGGGAAGAAGAAGAGTTAAGAAGTTAAACAGAAATGGGTTTAAATGGAATTCAGATGGATGACTTCCTTTCCCTAATGTCTCTACGTCTGAGTGATCAAGAGAGTAGGCTCTGTCCCAAGAAGTAGCCTCCAACTTTTTCAGAAGACTTGGCAAATCTCAAAGTCCACTGTCTGCTTTGATCAACCACTTCCTCTTGTCCCCAGATCTGGGTGAGTAGCCTGTCCTGGAGCTATAAAGATTAGGACAAAGAAAGTCAAATAGGAAGAATACTTTCCGGTTTCTGTGAACCCAAGAAAGTGGATTGTCCTGGAGGAATGAGGGGACTGCAGTTTAATTCATGTTACATTCTTGATGCAGGAGGTAGAGTCAGTACTTAACATCAGCTGTTCCAGTAGGCAAAGTTAGGTTAAGGCAGTAAATTCCTGTAGGATAAGGGCCTGGAGTCCACAAAGGATTATCAAAAGAATGACTGGCCACCTCCTCCTGTCACTTCCATTCCATTTGAGCTCTGTACTAAAATATGACTCATGCAAAGGATGTATCACAGTGGCACTTCAATTCCATATGAGCTAAGAGGGATAAAACCAAGGAATAGAGAGAATCTCAGGGGTTGTTTTTTGTTGTTGTTTTATTTGCTCTTGGTGCTTTAGGATGTTTGCTTTCTCTTTGAATATCAACGCTTACTTATTAAATCAACATTGCCTTAAATCCCAACTGAGACTGTCCCATTGTCAATGAGTCTGGACTTAAGATAATCAATGTCCTTCCCGGTTCCAATAAGATCATTTTCCTTTCAGAGGAAAAAAGCCAGGCTCATGCATCCATAACTCTGTATGCTTTGGTTTCATGGTTTCCAACATTCTCAGATTTTTTACTTCCCCACCTATTGACTCTCCCTTCAATTCCATTCCTGAAACATCAAGTTTTTAGGTTTAATGGAGTTGCTCCTCACAAAAATAAAAAAAAAATCCTAGTGAGGAGTAACACAGCAAAATGTTTTAGCCATTCCAATTTGCTTTGCTTTCTAAGAGCTGAAGAGCAGGCTTTGATCAATTGTAAAAGAGAAGAGAAATGAGATATTCAGCTCTACTGAGGAAGAAGCAGAAGAGGACAATCAGAGTGGGTCACAGTCAGCAAGAAAAAACTATCTCTGATGACGTGATTGGAATGAAAATATGGATATCTAAGAGCAATATTCTGCCGAAATCTCTGATACATGAGGTAGCATATCACCCCCAGGGGAACAGACCTGCCTAGATAATATATCCTCAAGATCAAGACTTCAATGCCATTATAAGTTTTGTTTATCTTGTTTTAAATCATTGTACATAATGTTTGGGATCCATTAAAACACAGTAGTATTCATAACAACCAGTACTTATTGAGATAGATTCTGCTAGTAAGTTACTTCCTAAGAATAGATCTGTGTATCCTGGGACAATCCATGAATTCTTCTAGACCACAAGGGTCCCATTAAAGGGATTACTAACTCAATATATTAAACGGTACCCAAGTGGCTTTACAAAATACCCAACTATTCACATTAGGTAGTTTGTGTCCTAGGAGAATCTGTCTTGTTGATCATTTATTTTGTGTCATATATTATACCCAAACTGGTGCTGTATAATTTTAGATGCCTGTATCAAGTTAAATTCTCAAAGCCTAATTAAAATGCAAACCACACATACACACACACACACACACACACAAACACAATACACACTCTGCAGGCATTTTTTTCATAATCCTTCTAATATTATCTCCAGATATAAAGAAAGAAGGAACCTGTATTTAAAGTTGTTTATTATTCTTTTTTTAAGATTTTATTTATTTATTCATGAGAGACGCAGAGAGAGAGAGAGAGAGGCAGAGACACAGGCAGAGGGAGAAGCAGGGTCCATGCAGGGAGCCCCACGTGGGACTCAATCCCAGGCCTCCAGGATCACACCCTGGGCCGAAGGCAGTGCTAAACCACTGTGCCACCTGGGCTGCCCTGTTTATTATTCTAAACAATGTAAAGATCCAAACCACTCTCATTTCTTCATCCTCACTGTCTCCCACTCAGGCATGTTTTTAAACCAATCACATAAGGCTTGTTCCTAAATACACTGGACACTATGTTCTCATGGAAGCACCCACATCATCTGTGCACTTCTCCACCTCTTCACAATTCACATAGAAAGTCTACCATCATTTCCTTGTGGTATTCTTTGCTTGGCTATTCCAGAAGGGAGTATATTCATAGTAATAAAAGAAGGTAGTAGAGAAAACTTGCCAGAGAAACCTAGCTTCTCTGCAAGTCTCAGACCTAACACACATGATCTTGGAATTGTATGACCCTACATAAGCATTCACTGCTGTTTGTTTACTCTGGATCTACCCCTTAAATTTTTTCTATAATACATTTTTCTGTTCATTTTCTTGCTCTGCTTTCCACTCTCAGGTGAGTTTGTTTTCATTTAATCCCCTTTTTTTTCCATCTTCTGTCTCTCCCCCATAGAAAACAGGGTCCATTTTTTTTCTTTTTTTTGCTGTGGAATATAATTACTAAATAACCTACAAATACACGGCCGTGTATATTCTAAAGGAACAGCTGCAAAATTGCTAATATTAGGTCTAATTTAGCTACAATAAATTAGCAAATGTGTGGAAGCACAATGATGACAGCCTAATTATAACAAAAGTCGATGTGTTGAAGTATATGGATGACAATACATACTAATTTTAGAGAGAAAAAAAGAACCCTACACCAAATGAAATGTGTGCAATGAACAGACGGGACTACTCGCTCAGACACATATACTTAATGTGGCCAGTCACTGTAAAAACAAAAAGATAGATGAAGCTGTTCAAAAAATCTAGCGCTAACAAGCAATGCAGGCTGAAACCATTAACTGTCAGGGGTAATAACACTCAAAGTGCTGAAGTGCTGGAAAACAGCTTTCCCGAGATGCTGGTGCGGTTACCAGTGCACACCTGTGAACAGGGCGCTAAATCTATCCTCACATTCATTATAACGGAGGGAGGAAAAACAACGCTAATAATGTAAAGTATAAACGGAAATAGCAGACAGCAGAGAGTGACATTTGCATGGTCCCAGTCAGCTTGTTAGCTGAAGTGGGTTTTAATTAGCTATTTTCCAGCAAGCAAACGAGCAAATTAGTGGCAGCTATAAACAAGAAGAGACAATCAGGCCCAAAGAAAAGGAAAAATGATCGGGGTGCCTTTGCATGGGGTTAGGGAGGGGAGGGCCAGGAAACACAAAGCTTTGACTGAAAACTTTCCCAATCAGAGAATGAAAGAATGTTTTCTCTCTGACACACCCTAGGAATTATGCAGGCCTCCCTGCTTTTGTTTTTTGTGTTCTGTTTTACAGGTGAGGAGACCGAGGCCCATAGAAGCCAGCTGACTCGTGCAAGCTAGACCTCTGAAAACAAAACAAATCAAAGCAAGGGCACCTTCCAAGCTGACATCACCCAAAATCTGCTTGTGTAAAATTGTGAGCAGATCAGCCCCTTATGAACAAACAGAAGGACAAAATCCTGTGCCAAAGTGGCCTGCTTACCAACAGCTACAGCTGACTATTCAGGTTCAACTGTGCCGACATGGAAAACAAAACAGGAAAGAAGATTAGAAGCCAAACAGTGGCACTTCCCTACAGCCAAAAGCACGTTTTAGGAAAGTATTATTGTAAAGAAACACTGGTCCTGGAAAAGTATTATCCCAAACAAACACACATAATCTGTGCATGCCTGTGATGTGTGAGGCACAGTATTCAGTGCTGAGGACGAAACCCTGGCTGTGTGGCAGGATGTGCAGACAACTACACGGACTTATTGGACAGAGGTGCAGACCCTGGCATAGCAGGACAGTCCGCTGTGGAGCCCAGCAGCCATGGGCACTGAGGTGAACATGGGGAGTCCCCAGGAGCACGTGAGAACTAGTGCCATCACTGGGGAAGTGAAGGATGCTCATCAGAATGCCAGCCTCCTCACCACTCCACAGGAAGTAAGAGCCTATGTATTTAAGGTGGCCACTTCTGAAAGAAGAAAATTGAAACAATCATTTGTCCCACTGGACTAGATAAAAGAGGTCTCCAAAATGCCTAAACAAGGAAATGCATGATACAGTCTTAAACGTCCAATTTTGCAACCTGAAATACGCCATTAAAAATGAATAAGATGATTGGGCAAATAAGAGGAATCTTGGAGGGGGGAAACAGAATAACAAAAGGCAGTGGGCGTATTCCCTTATGTCAAAAATCTGATTGCTCTATTAAGATTTCAATGTATTGAAGCATGATAGAGCCCAAACAGAATGCAGAAGGGAAATACAATAGCCAGGATGAAAGACAGAAGCAAACATCACCACAAACATATGCCACTGCAACAGATAATGAACTCAAGGACAGTTGGTATGAAAGAGATTAGGGAAATGGAGACTGTCTTTACCAAGAGGCATCAACCTCTTTTTATAGTTATAGAATCAATTATGTGGGAGATACTGCATAGCACAAAAAAAATTGCTTATCCATCCTACTTCACTATCCAAAATTGGCTTCAAATATGAGACACAAAAAGATAGACACAGGAAAATGTATCCTCATTCCACTGCATAGTTCAATGAGGTGAATATGCAGTGTCATTACTTCTCATTCATTCAACAAACATTTATGGAGCTCCTTCTACATACAAGGCATTGGATTAGACACTGGATATACAGATATGAATGACTCTAAAAGTTATTTAGGCAGGTCTAATTCCTCTCCCACAGGTCAGATTCTTAAACAGTGAACAATATTATCATGTTCTCTCATTCTTCTTTTCTTGATGTTAACCATATTCCCTGTATCTTTTTCCATATATCCAAGTCCTTTAGACTCTCTTCTCTAGAATTCAAGAAATTATTTCTATCCTACTGAAACCAAGATGTTCAGAACAGTATTGTCTGTTTATTACAAAGTTCAACATCATTTTCACCTTTATTACTTCATTAACCCTAAATCACATCTTATTTTTCAGCTAACTTTAAATTCACTATTAACCAATACCTCCAAAGCCTTATCACAAAATAATATCACACATTTGTAAAGACTCAATTCCAGAGTCTTCATCCAGTCATATAAAATTTTGTTGGATTTTTATCCATTTTCCAGCCTGTTGAAAATTGTGTGGATCCTGATACTGTCATCCAACATATTCACTACAGTTCACCCTACACCAACATTACATCTCCAAATCCATTACGGATCTTTCAACATCTTGATTCAAGTATTAATAGAAATTGATGAAAATAAGGCAAAAATGCCTTCACAGAGTATCATTAGAAACATCCCTTATTAAAAAAAAAAAAAAGGAAACATCCCTTATTGCTTATTAGCTTTTGAAGTGATTTACGCATCTTAGAATCCAATCCATTAATCCTCCATGGTTTAGCTTGGGTTCCCCCAAGAAGCATACCCTAAGACTGGGATTTGAGGAAAGTTTATTCTAGGAGATTTTCCTCAGAAAGTGATAGTGGAGGAGAGTGGTGAGTGAAATAGGGAAGGAATGAAGGAAGGCAATAGAAGGGGTTCTGCTGAGGGAAGAGGAAATAAGGGCATAGAGCCACCAACTCTGACCTTCCAGTGACTGAGTGCTAACTCCCTGGCCTGTCCATGGGCCAAGCACACTGCTGGGGACAGAGAAGTCCTCAGGCAGAAAGTGGCAGGTGCTTGCAGTCATGAGCTATCAGAACACTGATTGCAGAGGGGACACAGAACACCAACAACTGCTTGCTGCCGCTCTTCTGATACGATTGCACGAGACTTCAAAAGTCTCCTTCAAATCAAGATATGTTATATCAATCCCACCACCCTCACTTCATCATTCACCTAAATTTATTCAATACTTTTCATTGTCTAATATTGTAGACATGATGTTTATTGTCTGGTGACCCATCACATGAGCAACCTTGTCCAAAAAATGATATTCATCATATAGTTAATACTTGATAATCCAATTCTAAACCCTAGTGATTTTTGTTTACGTATTTTCTACCTACCTTTTAATAGCTTATAATACTCTGTAGATCTGACAAGGGTAAGCTAATTTATTACAAACAGGCACAGTTTTTTTCTTTATTATTTTTATAAGTCAAGCATCCACAATATTAATTTTTTTTATCTTTAAAGGTTTTAAGGCTCCAGGAGGACTCTATTTCCAAGATAAGGACAGACTAGATATTTCCCATGACAAACAGACAAAACTAGAATTGCTGGGGGAATAAACATAAAAATCCTTATAAATGCAAAGCTGAGCTTATACCGAATCAGAATGCTCAAAACAAGAATGTTTAGCAGGCCGTAAAACTTTGACTTCTTCAAGGGGGTATCTGTTAATCTCAGTAGTCAAGAGACTTGGATCTTAATAGTATGTTGATAGGAAATTTGGGCTCACACAAATACTGGTGACCTCAAACTACTCCTTGATCCCAGCTTAAATAAAGTTAAATCTTCAGAAGTCTATAACATTACTCCAAAGCTTGACTGGACAAAAATTCTCCCATTAACAAAAAGAGATGAAAAGAAACTCTTCTGTCTCATCATGGAGTCTAAGTAAGATAAAATAGCCTCTGATAATTTCAACCATGCAAATTTTGGGCCAAAGTATACACTATGATCTGAAAAAATGTAAGGCAAAAAAGCAAGTTTATATGATACTATAATGGCAAATACATATCATTATATATTTGTTGAAAGCTATGGGATGAACAACACCAAGAATGAACCTTAACATAAGCTACAGACTTTGGGCAATGATGATGGGTCAAGGTGGGTTCATAGTTGCAACAAAAGTACCCCTCTGGTCTGTAATTTTGATAGTGAATGAGGCTGTGCATTATAGGGCCAGGGAGCATATGGGAAATCTCTGTACCTTCTGCTCAGTTTTTCTGTAAACCTTAAACCGCTCTAATCAATAAAGTATATTTTTAAAAATAAATTAAGAAGGAATAAAACCATAATTATTGAATCTGTTGATTTAAAAAGTAAAAGCCTACCTACCTCCCAAAGTAAAAATAAATATTGAAGGTCTGGATAATTATTATGTTGCTTCAACCAAACAAGGAAAGATAAAAATTATAATTTTACATAGACTGTTCCAGGGAATAAGAAAATTTCAAAATAAATCCATGTTAATTCATGTTATGAAGTTAATCCTACCCTGATGCCAAAAAAAAGAAAGAGTAAAGAAAATTACAGGCCAATTTCACTCTTGAATATAGATGAAAAATCCTAAATAAATCGAGCCTAGTAATGTATTAAAAAGAGCCAGCACATCATGGCCCAATTGGACTTATACAAAGAATGTTAAAATTTATTAAAATTTGAAAAAAATAAATAAATAAATAAAATTTATTAAAATTTGAATATTTATTTTTACCAGTTGAAACAAGAAAAAATAACATCACAAGAGATTTTTAAAAAGTAAATCTAATGTTCCAAGGCCCGTTTGTGATTAAAAACAAAGTCTTAGCAATCTGAAAAGAGGAGAAACATCCAGAATCTCATAAATTGTATCTATCAAAATAAAAAATACATTGGACAATATGCTTAGAGGTTAAAATTTAGAAATGAAACAGAGAAACCAAAGTCCTATTCAGTTCAAAATGTTAAATACATAAATGATATATAAAAATAAGAATATATGCAAATATATACTTATAATGCATAAATTTTATATATTTTATATATATATATATATGAATTGCAAAGAAGCAACAAAAATGTCACTTTTTCTGACATGTTGCTTAGATCCAAAAGTCAAAAGCATTTTAACATGCTTAATTAGTAAGAGCTTAGGTGTGCTTGAGTGGCTCAATTGGTTAAGCATTCAACTCTTGATTTCAGTTTAGGTCATGATCTTGAGGTTCTGCAATCAAGCCTCACACTCATTGCAGGGTCTGCTTGTCTCTCTCCCTCCCTGGGCTTGCTTGCTCTCTCTATCTCTAGCTCTTAAATAAATAAATAAATAAATAAATAAATAAATAAATAAATAAACTTTTTAAAAATATAAGAGTTTAGCAATGTCATGGGATCAATACACAAAAACAATGATTACATTTCTATATACCAATAAGGAACAGAAACGTAACCAAAGATCATCAGCATCCCTTCAGCAATCTCTGTTATGTTATCTTTGAGAGCCCTGGGATGCTGTTTCTGAGCCAGGGACTTGCACTTATTTTGCACAGCTTAGGTATGTACTCTTGTACTCTCTTTACCCAACCCTAGCTTCCTTTCTCCTCCACATAAGTCTTTGATGGCCTTTTCACTCTGTTCTTTTAAGAACCGCTATCTCCCATGCATGCCGTAACTACTATAGTATCAACTCCAAGCACAAAAACTATCATTTCCTTACTTTTTTTCTTGTTAAACAAAATTTTTGTTGCCTTCCACTATTTTCAAGTTTCCTAAAGTGTTTTAATTTCTCTTAAGCTTCACATGTTGATTCCATCCTCTTTTACTTGTCTTGGATCGCTTTTATTTTTTCATTCATTCATTCATTCATTCATTTTGTTAGTTTAGACTAGAACAGAGCTCTTTACTATCTGCTTCAGTTTCTTTAGGTATCAATTACCTCTCTTCTACATTGGAAATATTTGCAAAGTTGGTATTGTGTTATTTCAAGGCTTTGAAAGATGGATGAATATTCTGTTTTAGAATCTCATGCTGTGAATTTGCTTGTTTCCTCAAGTTAATCTTGCTGCCTGTACCAGTTAGGATGGTCAAGGTTAGGCTCTGCTAACAATTCCAAAATCACAATGGTTTATGACAGTTATATCTCATGTTACTTATGGGTCAAGAGTGGCTTTGCTTCATGTTCTCATTATTACAGGTCCCAGGCCAATGGATAAAAGTGGTTCTATTTAGAATATTTCCTAGCTCAAGAAAAATTGAAGATATATGGTATTCTTAGGGTTTCTGTTCCAAAATGATACATGTCACTTTACCACATTTCTTTGGCCAAATTATTCATTTACATGGTCACCCCTAATTTCAAGAGGGTGGAGGAAAGGATCATTGTCAAAAAATCTATCAGAGTCTGTCTACCCAGTCATCTGAGTTCAGCACACTGAGTTCAGTATTGTTACATTGTCAGATCCTTTTATATTTTTATCTTCTTAGTACTTTAAAACTACCATTCCATTGTCTTTGGTCTCTTGTAGCCTCCAGTGATAAGTCATCTGTATTTCTTATTTTGTCCCTTTGTTTTGTTTTTCTCTGGCAACTTTTAAGATTTTCTTTTCATCATTAGTTTTCAGCAATTTTATTAGGGTACTCCTTAGTATGTTTTTCTTTGTTTCCTCTATTTTGAATGCAATGAATTTCTTCATTCTGTGGGATTCAAATTTTTATCAAATTTGGAAAAAAATCTGGCCATTATTTCTTCAAATATTTTTCTGCCCTCTTTCTTTTTTTAACCTCTAGGATATTAATTACATATGTGTGAAACTGCCTGAGAGTTTCCCAAAGGTTACTGGTGTTCTAATTATTTTGGGCACTTTTTTCTCCCACTCCACTAAACTTTTTGGAAATTTTTTATTGCTGTTTTCCAGGTCACTGATGTCTTTTTCCTACAAGACATAATCTGTTCTTAATCCAAACCAATGCATTTTTCATTTCAAGTATTTTATTTTTAATTTTTAGAAGTGTTATTTGAGTCCTTACTTTTATATCTCTTATGGCCATGCCTTCCACAACCTCTTGAATATGGAACAAATTTGTAATAGCTATTTTTAACATGCTTATCTGCTAATTTGATCATTTCTGTTATTTCTGGTCTGAGTCTATTGATTTTCTCTGGGTTATGGGTCATATTTTCCTAATTCTCTGTATGTCTTCCAATTTTCTTTTGGATGCAGGATATTGTGAATTTTATGTTCTTGGAGGAAGGATTATGTTATATTCCTTAAATAGTGTCAAATTCTCCATCTGGGATACACTTAAATTACTTGGTTTTGCTTCATTTCTGTATAGAATTGATTGTAAACTTTCTTAGGTTAAAGCAAAGCAGCCTTTATTCTAGGGATAATTTAACACCACTACTAAGATAATTTCCTTTCAACTATTTTACCCAATGCTCCATTTGTTATGAATTATCTTCACTCTGTCTAACACAAATGGAAATAATAGCTCACAATTAGGTTCAGGAATTGTTCAGCCTCCTTATTTCCAGTGGTTCTTTCCCTAGCTTTAGATAGTTTATTCTCATGCATATGGAGATTAATACCTTGCCAAAGACTCAAGAGGACATATCTGCATATCTTCCAAGCTCTGTCTTTGTGGACTTTCCTTTACTCCGATATTTTGGCCTCTCTGAACTCCAATCAATGTCTCTAAAACTCAATGGATTTCCTTGGCTTTAATTTTTTCTGTTCCTGCATAGCAGAGGGAACACAGCTCCTATGTAGTAAACTTGGGCAACTCTATAGTTTACCTTATAACTGGGGATCATAATCATCTGTTATGTAATGTCTGAGAACAGTTACTCTATATATTTTGTCTGATTTCCTAGTTGGTTAAGTTCAGAGAGTAAATTTGGTCCCTGTTCCTCCATTATGCTTGTATCCAGAATTCTCTTACCTTCATTTGGTAAAAGAGTAATTTTGAACAGTATACATGATATGTTATTGGGCTTGTGGTGATGGTCATTTTTTATTTGAGGACGATGATGACAGAGGGGGTATTAAGTATTACCCCACAGTGTGTGGCTAGCATATATGAAATATAATTCGTATTTGCTGTTTATCTTGAATAATGGAGTGATATTATTAATTGGAGAAATATTTCCAGGCCTCAAATAATAAGGAACCATACTTGCTTGAAATGATAATATGAATATTCCCATGTTTGGAACTCAATCCAACATTGTGGGTTTTGAAAGTCACTCAAACATTGTTGAGGAAGAGAAGATATGTAAGGATAAAGAATTTATACATATCAAGCAAAGCTTGACTTTTCAAACTAAAATATAATACAAAGCCATGTAAACACTCTGACCATACTTTCATAACTGTCCCTAAGTGAATTTAAAAATGCTTTGTTTAAATATCTGTCATGACTAAAACTTGCATAATTTTATCATAAAATTGCCTTGAAAAAACTTTTGCAAAAGTATTGACTCTATGAAACTTTTGAAAGTGTCATTTACAGGAGCCAACTATTTCTCTACATACCAGTGGCCTCAGAGAATATAAGCTTATGCCTATGGCAGATACTTTTAGAATTTTGCCCACATATGTAAGTTTTCATGGGAACCAAATAAAAGCAATAGAAAGCACAGGGAAAGTAGATGTTAAATGTTATCAGGGCCCAATGCCAATCATATCCCATTTTTGTTTGTTTGTTTTGTCACCAGATATAAACTTTGGTATGAAACTTTTTAATGAGTAGTGACTATTCAAACATACAATACTTTTATAGATGCTGTGCCTCTTTTGTAAAATATGGCCTTTAAAATACATACAAAATAACCTTTTACTCATTAAAGAACCAAGATAGATTTTTATGAGTTCTATTAAATATAGTTATAATGTCAGTGTTTGCTTATATGTCCTTCAATAGATATTAAAGAATGATGTTGTCAACATCAAAATGTTGGAACAATATGAACCTTGCTTAAAATTCACTCTTTCTTCTGATGCACTGCCCAGATTTCAACAGAACCTTCACCCCACCCCCATCCCAACATAGAGTGAAAGTAATCACAGTATTTCAAAGCCCTGGCATGTTTTAGTTTTATTCCTGTTTCTTTTATTACTCGTCAGGAAATACAGAATGCCAAATTTGAATATGTTAGTATAGTATTTTGAATTGCCTATCTTTGAAATCTTAAGAGCAAGTATGTAGTTCCAAAATTAATGTGTATACTTTTATGATTAACTTAATATGGTTAAAATATCTTAAATTTTTCTTTCAAATGTCACAGCATTCTGTATTTAAAATATCACCATTTTTCTGCCTCAAAAGATAAAGGTATTTCCAACTGCTTCTACATATTTTTTGAAAATTAAGGGAAGTCATTTCTGGGGAAAAGAAGAAAGCAAAATGCATAGAATGTTTATTATATCTGGCATTAATATCTCCTTTGCCATTGTGTGCTGTTACATAATGACATAATAGTGGGGTTATTTTCATAACTAATATTATATGCCCTGAAGGCAATAAAAGGTTTTTCTTATGGCTCCAAAGATATTTCTGCTACCTGTTCTTCTGGTCTATTAGGCATTGTAATTATGTAATTAGATGTTCTTTAAAGACTATCTTAGGTACTTCATAGATTAGAATGGTTCCTCTGAAGCAGTTACCAGATCTGTTATATAATTACATAATTAAGTCCATGTAGTAAAAATCTTAACAAAACTCTTTAAAAAAATAAACAGCCTACATTGGGGCAACAGAGGAGTTTGATTGCAAATTGGTAGTGAAAAGAAAGTGGTAATGTATCCAATAAGAGTAAAGGTTTCTCAATACTTGTTTTTATATTAGGATCTCTTCCCTCAAGGAAAGCTCAAAAAAGAGTTGGATCTGGCCTCTCAGTCATTCTGAACCTGGCTAATGATGTCATTCACGGCACTTCAAGAGAATCTTCTCTCCATAACTTGCCGATCAATCTTCCCCAGACACATTCATAAGCTCAGTGTAGGTTAGGGGTCACTAAGAAAGATAAAGGGCGACTAAAATACTAAACTAAATAGAAGCTCTCCATATTTTCATTTTATATATTTTACGTCAATTCAATTATGCTATGTCAAAACAATCTTGAGAAAGAACAAAGCTGGAGGTCTCCCAGATCTCAAGCTGTACTACAAACTCTAATCATCAAAACAGTATGGTACTTGCATAAAAACAGAAACATAGATCAATGGAACAGAACAGAGAATCCAGATATAAATCCACATTTATAAGATTAATTTTTGACAAAGGGGGCAAGAATATATATAATGGGGAAAAGACAGTCTCTTCCAGAAATGGTTCTGGAAAAACTGTATAGCTATATGGAAAAGAATGAAACTGGACTACTTTCTTACATCATATACAAAAGTAAACCCAAAATGTATTAAAAACTTAAATGAAAGACCAGAATCCATGAAACTCCTAGAAGAAAACATAGGCAGTAAGATGTTGGACATCAGTCATAGCAATTTATCTGGGGGGGGTCTGTCTCCCCAAAGACAACAAAAGCAAAATGAACAAATGGGACAATATTAAACTAAAATGTTTTTGCATAGGAAAAGAAATCATCAACAAGATAAAAAGGCAATACATTAAGTGGGAGAAGATATTTGCAAGGATATATCTGATATAGGGCCAATATCCAAAATATATAAAGAATTCGCACCACTCAATATCAAAAAAAAAAAAAAAACCCACAGTAATCCACTTTAAAAATGAGCAGTGGATATAAATAGATAGTTCTCCAAGGAAGGCATATAGATGGCCAATAGACTCAAGAAATCACAAATGTTGGTGAGGATGTGGTGAAAATGGAACCCTCTTGAATCGTTGGTGGAAATGCAAACTGGTATAGCATCTGTGGAAAAAAAGCACTGAGGTTCCTCAAAAAATTAGAAATAGAACTACCATACAACTCAGCAATTCCACTTCTGTGTATTTATCCAAAAAGAGCGAAAAATTTTTGAAAACGTTATGTTCATTACACCATTATTTATAATAGCCAAGACACAGAAGCTACCTAAGTGTCCATCAACAAATGAATGGATAGATATGCATATGTATATATTAATACACACAGATATATAATGAAATATTGATCAGCCATAAAAGAATGAAATTTTGCCATTTTCAACAACGTGAATGGATCTCAAAACATGATGCTTTGTTAAATAAGAGGCAAATATTATATGATTTGACTTATACGTGGAATCTAAAAAATAAAACAAGAAAAACAAAAATAGACCCATAGATAAAGAATAATCTGGTGGTTGCCAGAGGGGAGCGAGTGGGAGGGATGAGTGAAATAGGAGAAGGGCATTAGAAGGTACAAATTTCCAGTTATAAAATAAATAAGAGTTGGGGATGCAATACACAGCATGACAAATAGAGTTAATGCTATGTAGCTATTTGTATGATGACAGACAGTAGATTCATTATGTTGAGCACTCTGAAATGTAGATAAATGTTGAATTGCTATGCTGTACCCCTGAAACAGACAATATTGTATTGCAACTACACCTCAATTTTTAAAAATTTCTGCCATGTTCTACAGAGTGTTAGCATATGATCTAACCTGCCAATTACATACATGCATTTATGAAGTAGAAAGAATGCAAATTAAATAATAAAATAAAATTTGGAGTTAGTACTCATCCTAAAATTCACTCACAAAGATAATACTTTTAAACACCATTGGTACTGCAATACATAGACATTAGTACACTAAATTATCTGATAAAAAATCTGTATCTATGAAATATATTGACACTACCCTTTGAGACTGGCCCTTCTGACACTGTATGAGACAGAAACAAAGATCTATCGATCTACATGACAGATACTCAAGGCAAAAAAAAAAAAAAAGTCATCAATTTATCCTTTCAAAGCATCTCGTATCTTTTAGACTCCACAAAACCTTGGGTTATCTCAACTCTAGCATACAGACTTCCAGTGACTCTCAGTAACTGACTTACCGGGTCTCTTTCAGTCTCCCTACCACCAACCCCGCATGAAACCTTATGCCCAGCTCATTTCTTAATTGCCTCTTACTTCTCCACTCTCATGATCAATTAATTTGGAATGCTATCTTTTATGACTCTATTTCCATTTTGACAAAAGCTCTCAGTGACAGTTCCAAAGTTTACTTGCTGCTTATTCACAGAAAAAGAATATTTCAAACCAAAGATCCTGTGCCTCCTCTGTATTAATTAACTGACCTGGATTTCTATTACTACACAACAGACCATCCTAAAGCTTAGTGGCTTAAAACTGATTTATTATTATCTGTCATGGCTCTGTGAATTGACTGGGCTCACCTGGGTCATTACCACTTCTAGTCTTTCATGTGGTCATGGTCTGGTGTTCATGGTCAGTGGCTGGAGCCAAAGTTATCTGAAAATCTGACTGCACTTTCATGGCCAGCACAGTTTCCATACTCACATTTTTGGTACCTCAGTTGGAGGAGTGGGAAAAAGTAGGAACTGGATCTCTGTCTACATGACTTCCCTACTTGCTAGCTTGAGTTCCTCACAGCATGGCAATTTCAAAGTGACAAGTGGCTTCTTGCCAGAGTGCATGTATCTTCCAAGAGATGAAGGTGAAAGCTGCCATTACCCTTATGACCAAGCCTCAGAAGGCATGTGATACAGCACCACTCCAGTCATATTCCATAAGTTACACAGGTAGAGAGTACACATTGGTACAAATATTGGGAGATGTGGTTCTTTGAGGGGATCATATTTGGATAAATGGATGATCCACACTTAACAAATATATTGTCCCACTGGTCAAATAGATGACAATACAGGATATACAATCTAGAGAATACAATAAAGCAGGGTGTTAGATAATGAAAACATCCCTGAAGTTGCCACAGAATTATAAAAATTGTTATTATGTCTGAACAGCTTCTACTTTGTATGAGCATCCAGCTCCACTGATTTTGGAGGAAATCATAGAGACTCTTACCCTATAGTCCTCAAATTCCAGAGGAGTTCAAGTTCCTTAAAAAATAATCACACCAACTGTTTAAATTCTTTAGTGACAAAGAAAGAGTTGCCAATTTTCTCATCAAATAATATTATATATGTACACATACACACACAAACATGCTATCTGCTGGCCAAAGTATGATGAAAAAGTCATATTCATACCATGCTGATGGAAACAGAAATAGCCAAACCCTTTTTGAAAGAAATTGATAATAGGTTCATCTTGCTTGACCCAGTCATTCCAATTTTGGAATTGAGATAATTCAGAAAAAATACTGAACTACAGATAAATCTTTTCACACACAGATATTTATCCCAAGATTATTTATAAAGGTAAAACACTATAAGCCACCTATATGTCTAAACATAGGAGAGCAAATAACCAAACTATAGGACATCCTGAGGATAAAATTTTGTGTAGTCAAATAAAATTATGTTCCTGAATATGTTATAATGATAGGAGTAGTAGTTAACATTTTTTGAGTGCTTGCTAGACGCTGGTATATATAGCATAGGAATGCTTAATATACATTATGTTATTTGATTCTCCCACTAGCTCCCTAAAGTACATATAATCATTATATTCATGTTATGAATAAAGGAACTAAGATTTAAAGAAGTGGAATCATTTCCCAAAGTTAGCAAAAAATAGGAAAATCAGGATTTGAACCAACACAGTCTGCCTTCCTATTCCTGCTTCATAACCATATTGCGTATACTACTTATTTAATGATAGCATTAAATAAAAACAACATACACACGTGCAAACACGCACACATACCATTTTAAAGAGAATATGAATGCAACTAGTTTACAAAATTAAATATGCAGGAAACAGCAAGATTGGAAGGATATAAACTAAGATAATGTTGTCTTTAAGTAGTGTCTTTAACGGTTGTCTTTAAGTGGTGATACTGTGGATTGTTTCTCTTCTCCTTTATATGATTTTAAGATGTTCTAGAATTTTTTTTAAAAAATAGAGAGAGGGGGATTTTTTTTTAAATCCTGAGATGCTATTCCTTTCTGTGCAGATAAGGAGCCCAGCTACATGGTTCCCTATCATAAATAATCTGGGGGTGCAAGAATTTTAATACAAGTTAGTAAAGTTGGAATTAAGAAAGGAATCTGGAGATGTCCTAGAAAGCTAGAAACCAAATGCCACCTTTCACTTGATAGGTGGTAGGCAGGGAAAACATTCTTTGCAAAATAGGATGGTTTAACTAAAGGTATCTGACAGAAGGAAGGTCTGGCAGGCACTTTGTCAATGGTCAAAGTGCAACGGGAATCACAGAGTTCTGGAGGGTTCCACTGAATTGGAACTTCCACTGCCTAGAAAGAACCAAGGAAAGCTTCTCTGAATTAGTTGCAGATTGTAGATGAGGGATGCAACTGGAACTAGGTTTCTTGCCACTCATGTCTTTTTTTTTTTGTCTGATTAATTCTTGCACTAAGCTATACATAGATTTCAACAATATAATAATTGATTAAAATATTTATGTTCACTGCTTTATCAAAAAAAATCATTTTCTAAATGAGACATTGAAGGGAAAGCAGAGAGTCCTTACTTTCTCATTGACTACATCTCATCTTTTTAGTCTTGAAGACCCCAACCGTGAGGCAGTTTATCTGAACAGCTGAAAAGACCACCAGAAGGAAGTAAATAGGTCTGTGGATATTAGCTTTAAAAATCCAAATCCCTGATGGCAGCAGATGTCACAGAACTGGAAGTAACATAACAAGATGAGGGGTTCCCTCCGCCATCCTTCCCTGTGTTTGCACTCTTCTTTGGCAGCTACAAGGGATAGCAACAGGGGAGATGGGTAGCTTGAAAACAAATAAGCAAGAGCTCATCCTAATTGTTAGATTTTCCTTTTCTTTTCAAATGAGTTTTTGTTTTGTTTTGTTTTGAACATCAACCAAAAGAAAACCCTAGTCTTGTAGTGCTGTGATAGTTTCCTAAATTCTAAGGTGAATTGACATAAAAGAAGCCTCACATAAACTTAGATTTAATTGGCTAATTACAGGGAAAGAAATGTAAGGAAATATACTCGTATCTGGAGGAGGAGGCCCCATCAAAGGAACTAAAAGAGACTGAATAGAACACCGCCTGCATTTCCTGCAGCTTGTTCCTGTAATCTTTTATGTCTTCTCTGAATTGCTCTTTAAATTGAATTTTGTTTGTTTCCTCCAAGAATTGGGAAACCAGGTCTAAAACCTTTAGTCCATATATAAATAGAGTACATTCTATGGCATACCATAGTATGGTGCCCACTCACAAAATTACAGACCTAGTTTAGCACACCTTCTACCCTGGCTTCTCATATAATAAACAAAGCTGGTACCTTTTTTCTGGACTTTATTTCATCCAGACCAACTTTATTATAGGGATGCTTTCTAAACAGTTGGGAAGTATTCATCTCTATTGAGTAAATAAACATTCTAACTGTACCAATTGCTTACAAATTTACACCTTGTTTTACATAAATGTTTGATTTTCAATATAACCTCCAAGTCAGGTTCCAATATAACTAGCTTGCACCTTCTTGAGGGATACAGACTTTGCCTGGAGTAGCTTCTGTGGCTTTTCCACCTAGTATTCCTGGGGTTGGTGCCAGATTCAAATTAACACTGAACAATTTGAATGTTAGAGATGAAAGGAAACTTGGACACTAATAAAACCTGCCTCCTAATTATCCTGTTGCTTTCCTGAACTTAGCAAATTTAACTTTTGCTGCTTTTCTCAGAGTTCACAGCCTGATCGTGATCATCCTTAGTAAATTTCAGCAAGTACCTTCTATTCCTGGAAGACCAATTCCTTTGCTATTTGCTTGTTCATCATCCTCTTTCACCCCTCTTCTTCCCCTCCAACAAGGTCTACCCACCCTTCAAAGTCAAACTTCATTAATTCCTGAAACTGACGGGGACTTTCTCATCATTCCATCCCACAACCAAATGCCCTTTCTCTGAACTCTATGGCACGCAAAACCCATACCATCTGTTATGAGTTGAAGTACGTCCTCAAAAAATTATTGGAGATCCTAACCCCCATACCTTTGAATGTGACCTTATTTCAAAATAGGGTCTTTGCAGATGTACTCAAGTTAAGTTAAGGTCATTAGAATGGGCTTTAATCCAATAGGATTGGTATTATCCTCTGTATAAGGGAAGAGCAGAATAATACGCCATGAGAAGACAAAGGCAGAAATTGGGGTGATTCATTTATAAGCCAAGGAATGCCGAGGATTCCTGGCCATCACCAGAAGCTAGAAGAGAAAAGTGCAGAACAGATTGTCCCTCACTAGTGACACTGGTGACACCCTGATCTCAGATTTCTAGCCTCCAGACCTAGGAGAGAACAAAATCTTGTTGTGTCAAGCTACCCATTTTCTGGTTCCTTGTTATGGCAGCTGTAGAAATCTATACACCATTCATTCATTCCTTTTTCTTTCAATACACTGTCTGGTTACCTATCTCCAACTCCATGACTATATCCATTACTTGAAATGAATGAATGAATGAATGAATGAATGAATACTTCCCTTGGGCAGAAATCACATCTTAATTATTTTTTGTTATACAGATATCTTTCTTTAGCTGTGTTAGGAATGCCAAATAAAATAAGACACCTAGTTACCTGGACCCCCTGTATTGTTATTTGCTAAATAAGATAACACTACTTTATATACAAAATAGGTGATCAATAAACACTGAAAAAATAAATGTGTGAATCCCTAGTGTATCAACTTTATGAAATTTTCCTTCTTAGAATTTATAACAATCACTCATCAACAGAGACTGTGAGAAATTCTAACCTACTTTCTATTAAACTTTGGTGGCCCATGCCTGCAATACTGAGTAAGATGCTATAAGGGTATGTCAGAAGCAGACAAGATCCCAAAAGGAAGTTAGAGTGCTCAGAAATATGAAGGCAGATGCCATTATGGAAATAGAGACTGAAGTGACTGAGACTCTTCCATTTGCCATTTGAAAAGACTGAGTTAAAGATTCATGAACAAAATCTAGATTCATAAGAGACACATTAGTGAAAAATGTTTAGTTCCCCAAATCTAGAAGGACTAGGCTAGGAATGAAACTAATGTTAATTGATTACTTCTCTATGTGTCAGGCCTCTTAAATACGTTAATTCATTTTACCTTACGGTAATTATGTTAGGAGGTAGGTATTAATACCCCTACATCTTAGAAATAGGAAAATGAAGTTTAGAGAGCAGAGGCAGCTTTCAGACCCAAGATCCAAGACCTGTGCTCATTCCACACCCTCTAATCCTAAACCACTTCCCTAAACCCTTGTTCCCTGAGCAGTGCAAATTAGAAATAATTAAAGGAGGCACATACTCAGTAAGTAGATAATACCTATTTGAAAAATCCATTGATGCAAAGAGCAGTCTGGCAGCAAATATAAAGTCATACAAAATTGATGGACAAATTTCTGAGTAAGAGAGCCATTAGTGGAAGAGGATTCACAGAGTACTCACCTTTGAAATTGACATCAGAAACTGCTAAAGCTTCTAGAAAACCTGTTAAATTGACATGGGGTCTGTTTTACGACATCCTTACCTGGTCCTGTGTCACAGCAGAATTAAGCCACAAGCAATCCTGGCTCAGTTTCTTCCTTTGAAAATGATGGACTCTTTTCTAAATTCCTATCCAGCAAATATTTAAGAGCCTTCTATCTGCTTTTTCATTTCATAATTATACTAATGCTTTCCAATCCGTGTACTGTTTCCTCCCACATCTTAAATAAGAATCCTTCTTTTCTTTATGTCTTTATATTTCACTCATTTATTCAATTAGCTGATCTCCTCTGTGTCAGGCACTGTACAAGGCACTGGCATGCAAGTGATAAACAAGAGAGGCAAGGTCTTTGCTTTTTTTAACATTACAGAACAAAAAGGAATAATTAAAATGGACAGAAATAAAAAGGCAGCCATCACTGTCAAGAAACCCTAAAATAATAAATAATTACAATTTTAATGACTATTTTGAAGCATAATTACAGAGTCCGGAGAAACTATTTCACAGTTTAACTTAAGTCTCTGGGGTCAAGGAAAACATCCCTGAGGAAATTAACATGCAAATTTAAACTTGAAAGGTTAGGAGATTGTGGCCGATTAACAGGTGAGTGGAGCATATTTCTGGTAAAGGGAACCTTAGCTGTGGAAGTTCTTTTTTTAAGATTTTACTTATTTATTCATGAGAGACAGAGAGAGAGAGGCAGAGACACAGGCAGCTGGAGAAGCTCCTGGGGGGAACCCGATGTAGGACTCGATTCCAGGACCCCGGGATCACACCTTGAGCTGAAGGCAGAAGCTCAACCACTGAGCCACTCAGGTGTCCTAGATATGAAGGTTCTGATTCAGGAAGGAGCCAAGGCACTAAATGGAAACAAAAGAAGGTCAACTGTGGGCTGAAGCATGGGCAGAGAGAAGTCAATAGCTTGAGATGTAGCTGGACAGTCAAAAGGTGAACTAGGAGTGCAGTAAGCTGAGTTTACAGGTAGAGAATGCACAGAATTCGCATGCTTATTACAATATACTCCCTCTGCTGTTTGGAATAGATTGCAAAAAAGTCACGAAGGAATAATAGGAAAACAGTTTTTTCCATTCTCTTTTAGATTAGGCATTTTTATTATTCCATTTATCTCCGCTAATGGCTTATGATTTATACTTTTTGTGTTGGTTGCCACGGGGTTTACAACTTTAACTGCATATTTGTATATTACACAGTTTTGTGTACAGTGTAAGAATTTAGAATGTTATACTCCCAATTTCTCCCACTCGTCTTTTGTGCTACTGTTGGCATATGTTTTAGTTTTGCATGTAATGTAAATACATGACACACTGATACTCCTCTTTCTGTTTAGACAGCAATTAAAAATAAGAAAAAATCAATTTATTGCCTTCATATATGCCATTTCCTGCACTAGTCATTCCATTGCATAAAGCCAAATTTCTGTAAGTGTATCTCTTTGCCTGAAGTCCTTCCTTGAACATTACTTGCAGCCTGCTGCAATGAGTGTTCTCATTTTTTGCTCATCTGAAGGAAAAATATATTTATTTTTCTTTAATTTTTGAAATATATTTTCCCAGGGTTTCAAATTCTGGGTTGACTGCTTGTCTGTTTGTTTTTCTTTTAGTATGCAAAAGATATGACTCAATTGTTATCGAGATTCCATAGTTTTTTAAAGAATTAGTCTTCTCTTCCCTCTTTGGTAGAACATATCTTTCCTCTTGGAGTGCTTTCTCTTTATCTTAGATTTTTCAGCATTTTGGATGAAATTTATTGAGGAATGTTTTGAGGAGAGAGTATTATTTAGCTTGATGTTTTCAGAGCCCCCTACATCTGTAATTTTTGTGTCTTTCATTAATCTTGGAAAACTCTTGGCCATTATACTCTTAAATGTCTCTTCTGCCCTGTGTACTCTCTCGTTTCCTTCCTGGACTCTAACTCAGGGTATAGTAGAGCTTTGGACATTGGCCCACATCTCTTAAAATTCTTTTTTGTTTGTTTGTTTTCTTTGGTGCTTCAGTTGGGTGATTTCTATGGAACTATCTTCAAGTTTGCTGATTCTTTCCTCAGTTTTATCAAATCTACCATCAAAGACATTCTTCATCTCTGTTACCATGTTGTTAGAAAATGTCCTAGTATTTCCATTTGATTTTTTTTATGGCTTCTGTCTTTCTGCTGTAATTCTCCACCTGCTCATACATGTTGCTCACTTTTCCTATTATTGCCTTTACGATACTCATCATGAATGTTTTAAATTCTCTGTTAGACAGTTTCAACAATTGGGTGTAAATTGAGTCTGGCTTTGTTGATTTCTTCAATTCTTGATTTTAAGTGTGTGTGTGTGTGTGTGTGTGTGTGTGTGCTTTGCTTTCATGTGCTGTATTGTTTTGTTAGGAAACCAAACATTGTGTGTAGACTACGCCAAACATGTAGACTGAGGTAAATAATATTTATGCCTGGAAACAGGCATATGCTTTCCTTTGCTAGGTCTTTAATATGGTTTGGAAGTCAATCTAGTCAAAAACCAAGCTGGTTTGGGGATTTGTTATGGGGCTGACAACCCTTAGTGTGTGACAGACTTTCAACTTGTTTATGTTGTCTTATGCTTAGGGTCAGGGCTGGTTTATCAGAGGTTTTCCCTCAGTGTTCTACCCACAGCTTTAGGTCTTTCTTCACACTTGCCCCACACTGAGGGTCTCTCCACATGCTTATATTCCTTTCCAGAAGTGGACCACTATTACTTTTTTTAAAAAAAGATTTTATCTATTTATTTGAGAGAGAAAGAGATAGAAAGCCCAAGCAGGGGGAGTAGCAGAGGGAGAGGGAGAAGCAGACTCCCTGAAGAGCAGGGAGCCCGATGTGGCACTCGATCCCAGGACCCTGAGATCATGACCTGAGCCAAAGGCAGATGCTTCACTGACTGAACCACCCAGATGCCCCTAGACCACTATTACTTGTTACTCAGTTCTTGCTAGCCAAATGGTGGGGATAGAGGGAACTGTCTCTCTTGTGGTCCAGCCTCAATCTTTGGTAGATGCCATGTCATTGTCTCTTGGAGGTAGGGACTCAGTATTCTCACTTCTCCTGAAGTAGGAGATTTCTAATGGTTGAGATGACCCCCACTAAGGGATAAAATATTTTGTGTTGTTGTTTCCTTTTTCCCATTACACTGTTGTTGTTGTTGTTGTTGTTGTTGTTGTTTACCTGTAGCCTGAAGGCTACTGGGTTTTGTACCCTTCTCCTAGAAGTCTGAGACTTTTGATCTGTAGAGGAGATAGGAAAGAAAGATCAGGAAGGGCTAACCCTTTCCTGTGATGCTGCCATTCCCCTCCCAAGGGCCCTCACTGAGGGAGGCTTGCTCCTCAGTCTTCCTCACAAGTACCCAGTTGGTTCCCAGGAGGAAGAGGATGCAAGTGTTTCTGAATAACCTTTATGTCTGTGGCTCTCAGAGTTTCCATATTCTGACATTAGCCAGCACTCGCCTTCAGAATTTCATAAACATTTCAATGGAAGCCCTTTCACACAACTATATGAAGTCCAACATCAGTCCCATGTAAGCAAGGGCTGGTGCCCCATCTTCTTCTGAAGGCACTGGTCTTCTCTTATATTTTATGTTTTTTGTTTGTCCTAAGACCTTACTATCTGATGGTTCCAGAAAAGCTGTGAATTTGCCAATTGCCTGGCTTTTTGTTCTTGTTGCGGCAAGGTTGGGAATGGCCTCTTCCTAGCTTTCTCCATTCTAAATGGAAGCCAGAAGTCCCCACTTCCTCCCAACTTCCCTGAATTTCTCTACCTTTTACAGCAAAATCCCACAAAGGAATTGTCTGTTCTCATTGTCTTCAATTTCCCTCTCTCCCCTTTTTATGTTTTTCACATATGAAAAGTTATAAACTGCAAGATTATTAATGAGCTACATGTGACAAATCCCCGAGTGGATATTTAGCCCTCATCGTACTTGACATGTCAGTAATTCTAGACACAGCCCACCTCTCCAATCCCTTTGAGATAGTTTCTTATTTGCCCTAGGATATCACACTCTCTGGGCTTATCTCCTCCCTCAATGGCTACCCCTTCACAATTTTCTTTGTGAAGGAGCTTCCCTATCTTTCCATCTGCAAAGATTCTAATGTCCCATGAATCATTCTTGGGGCTTCTTTCCTTTACCTGCATTCATTCCCTTGACCTCATCAGACTCAGGGCTTTATATATCATCCAAAAATTAATGACCCCAGATTTATATATCCAAGCTTATAATTCTACAATTTTCCTCTCAATACCAGATTTACATGTGTAACTTCCTACTCAATATTCCATTACTTGGGATGTCTGAAAGGCATTTTATTTATTTTTTTTATTTATTTATGACAGTCACAGAGAGAGAGAGAGAGAGAGAGGAGAGAGAGAGGGGCAGAGACACAGGCAGAGGGAGAAGCAGGCTCCATGCACCGGGAGCCCGACGTGGGATTCGATCCAGGGTCTCCAGGATCGCGCCCTGGGCCAAAGGCAGGCGCCAAACCGCTGCGCCACCCAGGGATCCCCTGAAAGGCATTTTAGAAGGACCATATCCCTATATGTATACAATGGAATATTACTCAGCCATTAAAAATGACAAATACCCACCATTTGCTTCGACGTGGTTGGAACTGGAGGGTATTATGCTGAGTGAAGTAAGTCAATAGGAAAAGGACAAACATGGTCTCATTCATTTGGGAATATAAAAATTAGTGAAAGGGAATAAAGGGGAAATGGAGAGAAAATTAGTGAGATCATCAGTGAGGGTGACAAAACATGAGAGACAGCTAACTCTGGGAAGTGAACAAGGGGTGATGGAAGGGGAGGTGGGCGGGGGGGTTGGGGTGACTGGGTGAGGGGCACTGAGGGGGGCACTTGGCAGGATGAGCACTAGGTGTTATGCTAAATGTTGGCAAATTGAACTCCAATAATAAAAAATATTTTTTAAATAAAAAATAAAAATGGGCAAGCTGATTGGGGGAAAAAAAAAACTCCTGTACACTTCTAATTTAAAAAAATATATATATTCCAGGCAGCCCGGGTGGCTCAGTGATTTAGTGCCGCTGCTTTCAGCCCAGGGCGTGATCCTGGAGACCCAGGATCGAGTCCCACATGGAGCTCCCCGCATGGAGCCAGCATCTCCCTCTGCCTGTGTCTCTGTCTCTCATGAATAAATAAATAAAATATTTTAAAAAATAAAAATAAAAGCACCATATCCTAAACCGTGCACCCGATCTCCCCCCATAACTGTGCTCCTCCAATAATTTTCCCCATCTCAACAACTAGCAAAATCTATCCTCCTAGCTGCTTGGGCCAAATATGCTTGCATCATTCTCAATTCCTCTAGTTCTTTCATACCTCACATCCACTAAGTCATCAAAACCCATAAAATCTGCCTTCAAGGTCCATGCAGAAGATGACCACTTATATTTGCCAGGACGACCACCTGATTCAACACACCACAGTTTCCATCTCACTGCAAAAGTCTCCAAGCTGCTTTCCTTGCTCAACTCTTCTGAAGTCAGGCCCCGGTAAAATAGAAGTCAAAATCTTGTTACTTTGCTCCAAATCCTACATGCCTTCCCATTTCACTCAGAGTAAAAGTTGAAGTCCTCACAGTGACCTGGAAGACTGATCCACAATGTTGGGAGTGAATTAGACAGTTAGGTAGTCGGGACCGGGGTTCCCAACTAGGAAACATGGAATCAGGACAGCTAAGATGAAACAGCACTGACATCCTGTTCTGCAGCTTAGACAGGACTGCACTGATATTCTGCTTTGCAGCCTTCGCAAAAATGACTTCTGCAAATGCCCTAAAGTAAGACAATTAACCACAAAAGCATCTGTCAATATCTCCAGCAAGGGCCAGTTAAGACCTAAGCTCCCAGATGTCAGCAAGAAAAGACCATCAGCACATGGGCATTAACCTAATAAGTAGACAGACACATGACCAAAACCCTGATTGGCACGACTCCACACACCCTGATCACTTAAGAAAGTTCTGAAGACCCCATCAAAACCCTTAAACTTAGAAACTCCAAGGGTAACCCACTCAGGTCCCCCCTCCCTCTCTGGGAGCTTTCTACTCTTGCTCAATAAACTTTGCGTGGCTGCCCACCACTCTTCCCTGGTCTACTTCTTCACTCTTCAAAGCAGCATGGCCAAGAACCCTATAACAATATAGGTCTGATTCTGCTTTCTACCTCGTCCCCTTCACACCTCACTGCCGGAGAAGCTGCTCTGACTTTATGTTCTTCCTCAAATACTCCAGGCAGCTCCTGCATCAGGGCCCCTGCAAGTATTGTTTCCTTTCTTGAAATGTTTCCCTACCAAGAATCTCCATATTTTATTCCCTGACCTCTTTCCAACCCTTCCTTCCTCAGTCATCACCCCCAGAGGCCCTCCCTGCTGCCCCATCTAAATCACAGCTGCCTCTCCCACCACCCCCTCTCACCTCCTCCCAGCTTCACCTGCTCCTCAGTCCTACCAGCCCTCTTACCCTCTATATAGTCAATTATATGTTTGTAAACTGCCTTGATTTTTCCCACAAGAATGTGAATGCCTTAAAGGCATGGAATTCTGGAAGTGTTGTTTGCACTACCTTCAGCCTCCAACACCATATCTCAGCACATAGTAGGGGCTAGACAAGTATCTGTTGAATCAATGCAATTTGTCATAGGCCTGGATTTTTTAAATGGTTGGGAACTTCACTCGGCCTTCTTGTGAGAGCCACTTTACTTCCCCCCTCCCCCAAAGCCCTGAAATGGTGCTGCCATCCACCATAACATATCAGGACATTAGAAGGAAAAAGTTTTATCTTCTCACACTGGCAGCTCGAGCGCTCAGATTTACTGATCTCTAAGGGCCCTTAGGTACCCACTGTTTATTTATTTTGGAATTATTTTATTATCAGCTTTACATGGTTATAAACCCTTACCAGGATGGAAACCCCTAAGAGGACTATTATTACTCATCCTCAGGATGCTCCCTGACCTGACCTTGAGAAATAACTGCAGTTCCTTGCAGAAGCTGGAAATAATAAAATCTTCCTTACTTGCTCTGGGCCAAGGAGGTTTCTGCCCAGCGCCAAGAACAGGCTGTTGTTAGCCATGGAGTGCTGCAACAAGTCTCCAGAACCACCCCCAACGCTCAGGAGAAATATACCCTCTCTCACTAGAAAAACCATGGAATCTGCTACAGCCAGGTATTGCCAAAGGTTTTATTCATGCGTGTGTATTTCTCTCCCTACAACTAATAACAAACAAACAACAAAAAAGAAACAAGCAAATGAAAATACAATTCTTGCCTTCTTAAAAAAAAAATAGGTCAAAAAGTTCTTTAAATTATGAGAGGAACATTCTATGTACAATTTCAAAAATAAAACAAGTTGCCATAATCAGAACATCCCAAGATAACCAACTTCTTCAATTTTGTGGATCATCTGTCTTTTTTTCTATGAAAATTTTACCATTGTGTTGGCTCACAAAAAGGCCCCCTACACATGAGGGTGAGACCACAGAAAGATGCAGACCTTTCCAGATAAGTAGATGGTGGTTTTAATAAGCAAGAGGACTTATTTACACGGTTTGTCTTAGGCAGCTGCAGACAAGAAATCTCCATACCTGCCCACCAGAGTCTCGAAAATTATTACAGAGGCTGTAACTAGGTTTAGCCACATATACCATCCAGACAGTCGGCACAACACCATACTCTCTCAAAACCGTATCCTTGAAGGGCTTCTGTATGGGAAGGAGGCGGAGTGGGGTGACAAGCCTACATTTGACCTCCTCCAACAAACCGTGGGCTTAATGTACGTGGAATTACATATCTTTTTGAAAACAAGTACTATAATCATTATCAAGTGGTTAACAAAAATTTAATGAGCCACAAACTGTGAACCATGTATTCTAGACATGTGGCTTATATAACCAAGAAGTAAACCCTGTCCTCAAGGGCCATAGACTAGTCCTACCCCACAGCAATATAACACAAACCACATACATAAGTCCAAATTTTCAAAGAAATGGGTACAATTAAATTTACTGACATATTTTATTGAACCCAATATATCTCAAATATTATCATTTCAACATGTAATCAATAGAAAATTATTGGGGCACCTGGCTGGCTCAGTTGGAAGAGCAGGCGACTCTTGATCTCAGGCTCATGAGTTCAAGTCCCACGTGGGGTGTAGAGACGACTTAAACAAATAAACTTTAAACAAAGAATATAAAATTGTAAATGAAATATTCTACTATTTTTTTCATAGCAAATCTTCAAAGTCTGGCATCTATTTCTCTCTTGCAAAACATATTGATTTGGACCAACCCCATTTCCAGTGTTCTTTTTTTTTTTTTTTAATTTTTATTTATTTATGATAGTCACACAGAGAGAGAGAGAGAGGCAGAGACACAGGCAGAGGGAGAAGCAGGCTCCATGCACCGGGAGCCCGATGTGGGATTCGATCCTGGGTCTCCAGGATCGCGCCCTGGGCCAAAGGCAGGCGCCAAACCGCTGCGCCACCCAGGGATCCCCGTTTCCAGTGTTCAAAGGCGATATAGGGCTAGTAGTTACCATGCTGGACGGGGCAGTTGCAGTTCAAAAGGTCACTTTTACAGGTTTCTAAGTTTTTATCTTCAGTATTATCATCTTTGATGCCTTCACGATATGCCACTGAGTCTATGTGATCATTGTCAGTTTTTTGAGCCTTCAAGTTAGCTCCATTTTATTTGCAGTTATGAATCAGTCAGCCATGGATTTATTTTTCCATATTTTGAATTAGTATTTAATTAGACTGCTCTCACAGAGCTGGAATGATTGAGGCAAAAGGTTCAAACATGGTAATGGCTTCTGGTGCACATTTTCAAGTTGATTTCCAAAACACTGAGTGATATTATCCTGCCTCTAGCAGTGTGTACAAGCCAGCTTCACTCAGCACATCCCAATGCTGGCCCTGCAATTCCACATCCTTCCTGACTTCCTTCCAGGTTTCTTGGGCATCAACTTTCCAGAGTTGTTGCTTTTTGTTGTTGTTGTTCTGTTTGTTTTTGTTAATTTGGTTTTTTTGGTTTTGCTTACTTTCCTTGATTTAGGGTATCCATTGGTTTTATTGTTGGTGTTTTGATGTTAGAAAATAAATCCAGTTCTAATTCCACACTCACACTGCTGCTCACAGAACTTCTCCTCACTTGTTGGGCCAATCTCTACCCAGCAAGGAAATACAACTCAGAGCAGAGCGGGATTTTTCTATCATCTCTGTTCTTTATCCTATTCTCACTCCTGGGAGAAGATCTACTAGAATAGGAATGTGCCTGGAAGTTTTGCTACAAGACACAAAAATTAATTAGTGAGAGATATATTTAAATGGTTTATTTGTTTTAGGAATGTAAACAACATGAGAACCCAGGGTAATTGGGTCTACCCATCTGAATGCAAAAGGTAGCAGTAGTTATGAAGAGCATCCAAAAGAAGGAAAGAAAACAGAAAAGGAGAGACAATTCTATAGATTCAAAGTAAGTGGATTCAGCCCTAAAAGAAAGGCTAACTGGGGTCAATGCAAAAGAAATATTTATAATATCTTCTAGGTTTTAAGAAATAAGAAAAGCCCAAGTTTGTGTTATTTCTGGTGATAGACTGGGTCTGTTTACCTTTCCTGTCATTGTGGGCCAAAACATTAGGACCATTTGTATTTTCGGCTAATTAAATAATACAAATATGTTCCATTGGTATTTTATTTGTGTTTCTAAGAGAACAAAGATTAAATATTCTCCATAACTTTGTTTCTGGCTTGAGTACACATATTCTTTTTTTCCTTTTTCTTTGGAAATAATCTTAAAAAAAGAGTTGCAAAAGGAATGCAGGGAATTCCTATATATAGTTGACCCAGCTTCCCTGATGCTTACACTTCACATAATCATTATAAACTTATGTAAACTAAGGATTTAACATCAATATAATATTATCAACTGAACTATTTGGATTTCAATGTTCTTCCCCTAATGTCCATTCTCTACTCCAGGATTCTACATCATGTGCAATGATGGAGGTCTCCTGGGTCTTCTATCGTCTATAACAGTTTCTGTCCTTTCATGACCTCAGTACTTCCAAAGAGCATTCTGGTCAGGCACTTCGCAGAATGTCCTTCAATTTGTGTTCTCTGAGGCTTTCTCCTAATTATGCTGGTAACAGTGGAGTAATGGGTTTGGGGGGAAGAATACAGACAGAGTGAATGCCTTTCTGAATGCATCATATCAGAGGGTGCCCAAAACCAACAAAATCTACTACCGGTGGTCTTGGTTGTATTACCATTATTATTATTTATTTTATCCATTATTTTTCTCCATTTTTCTCAAAAATCATAAAACAAAGAAGAGTGACATTTGAATACAAGTTATGACTTTTAGAAAGTTACATTCTAAATACTGTTTCCTTCAAACTAGTCACCATAAGAGACTTCCTTTTCCAATAAAGCTAGCACCATTTGTTTTTCCATTTGTATATATTTTTTAAATTTTTAAAATAATTTTGCAGCAATAAGGAAAAAAAAAAAGTTTTTTCCAGAACTATTCTGACAGAATGCTCCATTACCCCTGCACCCAAATAAGGATATTCTCCTACATAACCACAATACAATCATCAAATAGAAGCTAAACTTGTTATGTGTTGCTACCACCTACCCTACAGACTCCAATCAAGTAGCCTAATATCCCAATAAAGCCCTTTCTAGAAAAAGGATCCATCCAGATAAACAGTGCAGTTAGCTGCCATGTTTCTTTGAGCACCTTCACTTCAGAATAATCTCTCAGTCTTCCCTTGACTTCTAAATCCTTGACATTTGAAAATTAAAGACCAGTTAATTTATGGAATGTCTTTAGGTTTATCAGAAGCTTCCTTGTTATTAGATTCAGGGTAAGAACAACATGGAAGTGATCCTGGTTTCTTCTAGTTGCACCTTAACATGTGGTACATGATGCTGCTAGGTTTGATTCGGTGATGTTGATTTTGATCTCTTGATTCAGATTTTATCTGCCAGGTTTCTCCATTGTAAAGTTTCTATTTTTCCTCTGTAAGTATAAAGTATGTGTGGGGAGGTACTTTGAGTCTGTGAATATCTAATTGCTCATCAGACTTCTAGCCATTAGTTTTAGCATCCATTGACATCCTTGGTATTCAATTATCGCTATGATAGTTGCCAAGTGGTGATTTTCTAATGCCATTATATTTTTCTCTACTTCTTCATTGGCATTCTGCTGTAAAAAAAAAAAAAGGCTTTTTCTTTTCCCATTTATTATTCTCTAATTTACTTATATCCATATGTAGAGACTTTGAGATTTTTATTTATCCAATTGGTTATAATCTAGCACAATCGTTTTTTATTTTATTTTGTTGTTCAATTTCTCCCAGATTTGACAAGTGATTATGCCCTTTAAGTTGGTTCCCATTGTTTGTTAATATGCCTCTATGATTCTTAAACACTACCTTATGGAACAACAAAATATTCCAGGATCATACTTTCCTGGCCTGAACCCTGAAATCAGTCATTTTTTCAGAAAGTTCTGGTTCCTCAGAGTGGAGAAAGGAATTTACAAGTCATGATCTGGGTTCTAGGTGTGTTCACTGCTGATGTGTTGCTATCTCTAGGCCCTCTCAGTGGATGGAGCCTTACACATACACTCATGTCTGTATTTATTTCCATCACTAGTTGTATACATTGAAAACCATGAGTCTACACTAATACCACCCATTAATATCTGATCTTCTGGGTCTTCATTTTCTTCCTTTCCAAATTTGTAACTCTTCTCTCTGACAGTGAGCAATGGACTCACTAGCCTCATTATTCCTCAACATATTCACTTACTGGACCAATCTCCTTTAAATGTGGTCAATCTCCCATCACTGCCACCACTGCCAGCTCACACAGCCACCCACCTTACTGGCTCTTGGCTGCCACCCTGCTTGGATGACATAGTCCTGGCACTGGGCTGCCACCTCTATCACCCTCCTTACACAGTACACTCCTCGCCACACTCAGGCTCTGACACTCATGCGGGGGTGCCACACCCCAATGCTCCAAGACATGGATGTCTGCCTTGTTCAGCTCTACCCAATGGCTTTTCTCAGGAACTATTCAGGAAGAAGAGAAGAAATGGAGATAAGATGGACAGAAAGGAAGAATGATTTGAAGTAGTTTGGACTCTTGCTAAAGAGTACTTGAGTTGTATTTCTTAAGGGTCTCATTACTTCATAATCATATGAAGCCATGATACTCTTTAGAAAATCTGCTATAAATTATCAACCATTTGTTGCAATCATCAAATCTAACTTCATAGGATAGAGATCACTAAAGATAAAAGATTATTATACCATCTCTGCCATACTCATTAGGATGACTACTATTTAAAAAGTATATAAAGGGGATCCCTGGGTGGCGCAGCGGTTTAGCGCCTGCTTTTGGCCCAGGGCGCGATCCTGGAGACCCGGGATCGAATCCCACGTCGGGCTCCCGGTGCATGGAGCCTGCTTCTCCCTCTGCCTGTGTCTCTGCCTCTCTCTCTCTCTCTCTTTCTGTGACTATCATAAATTTTTTTAAAAAGTATATAAAAATAAATAAAAAATAAAAAATATAGAAAACAACAAGAGTTGATGAGGACGTAGAGAACTTGGAACCCTTGTGCACTGCTGGTAGGAATATAAAATGGCTAAGCATCACGGAAAACAGTACACAAGTTCCTCAACAAATTAAAAATAGAATTACCAAATGATCCAGAAATTCCATTCCAGACATATACCCAAAAAGAGTGACAGCAGAGACTCAAAGATATTTGTAAACTTGTGTTCATAGCACCATTAATCAAAATCGTCAAAAGGTACATGTAACCAATGTCCACCAATGGATAAATGGATAAACAAAATGTGATATATACATAAAATGGAATATTCTTCTGCCATAAAAAGGAAGGAAATTTTGACATATACTTTAACATAAGTGAAACCTGAGGAATATTATGCTAAGTAAAATAAGCCAGTCACAGAAAGACAAATACCATATGATTCTATTTCTGTGAAATACCTAGACTAATAAAAGGCAGAGACAAAAAGCAGATTAAAAGTTAACAGATATTAAGGGCAGGGAGGATGGGGAGCTATTGTCCAATTCTAGAGTTTCACTTTTGCAAGATGGAAAAAGTTCTGGAGATGGATGGTCCTGATAGTCTCAAAACAATGTGAATGTACTTAGTGCCACTGAACTATATGCTTAAAAATGGTTACGATGGTAAATTTTATGTCATTTATTGTCTCAGTTCTGGTTGCTATAATAGAATCCCATGGACTAAATAGCTTATAAACAACATAAATTTATTTTCACAATTCTGGAGAGTGAGAATTCCAAAATCAAGGCAGATTAGGTCTTTGGTGTCCTCTCTTGGAGGGAGGGGCGAGGGAACTCTCTGGGGTCTCTCAGGGCACTGATCTCAATCATGAGAACTCCACTTGCATGACCTAATCACCTCCCAAAGACCCCACCTCTAAATAGCATCACACTGAGGACTAGGTTTGAACATATGAACTTGGAGGGTGGGAGAGGGCACAAATATTCAGATTTAGTCATGTATATTTTACCACAATAAAAATACTTTTAAATATCATACAAGCATTGAATATTACTTCAGATAAGATGTTTTAGAAATGTCCCACGCATGCAAACAGTGATGGAGCAAGTGTATATGTCCTGCATAATGACTATCCTGATAGAACAATCCCCGTATTTCCATATTACCTCATAGAAGCACTTAAATAGTTACAGTGATCCTAATAGTTGGCTATCTTTAAATTCAAGAATAGATCATCTTGGAGCAAGTATTCTGTTTTGGTCTTGGATAAGTTAACATGAATTCAATTTATCCTTTAAAAAAACATGTATTTTCAGGATAATTTCAGCTAAACACACCTGAAATGTCATAAAACTTTCTCAGCCACACATATAGTAAAAGAAATGTCAAAAGAAACAACAGATAATGATGCGAATAAATTCTCCCAAGTCCATAAATTATATATTGGAGTCAATTTGAATAATGCAATCAATCCACATGAAGGTTTTAGGCAACCTGATTAATTCAACAAACTTTCATTGAATGCTATTTATGCCAAATACAGTGTTGAGTAATGAGGCTATAGAGATGAGCATGACCTAATTTCTATCCCCTTGGATTTTAAATATTCTAGGTGGGAGAATATAGAAGGTAAGAGCAGAACTGGCATCTACTCAAAACCTGAATATATTATTTTATGTAATCCTTGCAACCTCCCTATGAGTTAGATATTATTATTCCCATTTTTCAGGTGAGCAAATTGAGGCTGAGAGACATTAAATAAATCACTCAAGGGTAACTAATTGTGAAAAATAGAGATCTAATTTCTGTGTCAATCCATCTGATTCCAAAATCCATGCTCTGTCTCCAGCTTTACCATGATATGTTCTATTATACCAAGCTAGATAACACAATGTAAACATAGAAATAAATACTTCTAGCCCACTGCAGCACAGGTGATACTAAAAATACTTAGCTCCTTAGGTTAGACTAAAAACCATTACTACAAAGTGATTAATTCTAAGTGGAATTTGAGATTAGATAGGAATTTTGTAAGTGACAAGGAAGAAGGAATATCTGATGATACTGAGAAGCCAAAAATATTTTCCTTTTTCCTTAGTATCAGGATTTTGCCTCTGGTAGAAATAATCCTCCTTATTCTCTCTCCTATCCATCTATTTCTCTCCTTGAAAAACTGGATAAAAATTCAGCAGTGCAGTGAAAACACTAATTCGAAAAGATCTATGTGAACCTTTGCTCATAGCAGCATTATTTACAACAGCCAAGTATGGAAACAATCCAAATGTCCATCAATAAATTATTAAAGCAGGTGTGGTGTATAAGTATGATGGAATATTACACACACATAAGAGAGAATGAGATCTTGCAACAACACGGGTGAACCTAGAGGTGTTATGCTAAGTGAAAAAAGCCAGAGAGAGACAAATACCATATGATCTCACTTATATGTGGAATCTAAAAAATAAAACAAACAAAACAGAAATGGACTCAGATACAGAGAACTCACTGGTGGTGGCTAGACGGCGGGGTCAGGTGGGGCGGGGGGGGATTGGGAATTGACAAAACAGGTGGAAAGGATTAGGAAGCACAAACTTCCAGTTATACAATAAAGAAGTCACAGGGATGAGAAGTACAGCATAGGGAAAACAGTCAATAACACTGCAAGAACTTTGTGTGATGAGCATTACACAGCGTATATAACTGTTGAATCCCTATGCTGTATACATCAAACTAGTAGAACGCTGTGGTCAACCATACTTCAATAATAAAAATATTTTAATTAAAACATTAAAAAAATAAATAAAAGTAATTGTTTGGGGATCCAAAGAAAACCTCACCAGTGCACAATTCTAAGTAAGACACCTTTTCTCACTCACGCACCCTTCCAATTCACTCTGGTCTATAGCTCACCCACAAGAAAGTGCTCCATTTTTGTGCTATTTTAAATGTTCTCAGACCTTTGCAGAGTGAGAATGCTGGTTTCACTGTTCCCCTTCTATAAACAGATGCTTACGGAAAGCTACGTGCCTTTGAATATGGGGTTGGGGCAGTTTGTAATACTTACACTTGGCATCTGTGCAGGGGTATACCAACTTTTATCTCTTTTGCATCCCCGCATCGCGTCAATAATCATTTTCAACCCATGAGGGATGCTCAGGAGATATTACTAATTGATTTTAAGTTTTCTCAAAGAACATTCATTATCATTATCATTATGCCCACACTGGAAAAGTGTCAGATGTCAATGTCTACTTGGTAGAAAGAAATGGACTCGTGAATGTTAATACCTCTGCGAAATATTTTTCTATAGATAGCAATTTTCTAGGAAAATGCTCTTTTGATATAATGACTGCATACAGACTCATTCGTCCTCTGGGGAAGGAAGAGCACCCCTACATAGCATAGCGCACCTCCCAGACTTGCTTAGTGATGGGGCTAATATAGATGCCCAAAGCTACATCCCCTACCCAGAGCTGACATTCTTTTTATCCGTCATACCTCAAGCATCAGAACACTAATTCATGTACAGGATAAGACAACTGCCAAATTATTAGACTACAGAGAGAAGCTCCTCAGACACCTGTCATGTTGATGAAAGCAGCACCGTCCTCTGACCTTTGCTGGTTCAAGGTCGATAATGAGACAAGTCAGGCAGGAAGAGCAGCGGATGCCGACTCCATTAACGTGCGCTGTGTGCACACTCAGGAGCGCTGCATCTCCTGTCAATTAGTGCAGGGAAGCTGGGGACTGCTGATTACCCGAGACGTGGCGGAGTGAGCCGCAGTTACCTTTACTTCTGTAACCTGCTGCATTTTAATTAGCCCCAGTCCCCTGGCTATTTCTTCAATGCTTCATTATTGCCATCTTCAAGAAACTCAAGTAAGGCTTTGTACATCTCACATCACTAATTGGAAGAAATGTGGAACATTCTAGTAATGGAATTGGATGACACTGGACTCTGGGCAAAGGCTTTGCGGGGCTTCTCAGAACAATGTAGTCGTGACTTGCTCAGAGCTGCGTGGAGCAGGACCAGTCAGAGAACCACAGGGAGAGAAGAATGGTTTTCTGGTGGAGAAGCCATGGGGATGCAGCCAGGAAAGAGACCACATAACTGTGTGATGGTGGCTACACAAACCAGCGGCTTCATCCAGGAGTGTGCCTGTACTCACTCTTACAAAGGAAAAAAAAAAAAAGCCATAAATAAGCAATCTGAGCAAATAAAGGAATAAAAGGAAGGAATTTAAAAATCTGAAAAGGAAAATGTCTTCATGCTTTTCATGCTAGTCTCTTATAAAGAGAAAATTGTCTGAACCTTTGCAAAACCATTCTACTCAGATATATTTAGGAGAAGAGTTTAAAATGTTAAAAAGGGAGCGGACTCTCGTTCTCATCCACCAACACCGTGGTTCTCAGAGCAATAATTTGCAAACATGGGTGAACCTCACAATCACCAGTAGCACTGGGAAAACACATTGCGGACTCACACCTCCCCTCTTTCAAGTTTCTGACTCAGTTCGTCTGGGGTGGACCAGAGAATTTATATTTCTAGCAAGTTCCCAGGTGTGGCTGCTCCGGCTAGTGGGGGAAGGTCACCATATTTTGAGAACAACTTTCCTGGAAACGGCTATCCAAAGTAGCTGTAGCACCTAAAAGAAATGATCAATCCTTGCCTTGTAAAACACACACAGTTTTATATGTGATCACCTAAGTGAGTTCTTAAGATGTTAGCATGAAATTTTATATGGATGAATATCATTCTTTTATTTAATTGCATAAACCTGAAATACTTGTTTAAGTGAAATTCTTCAGTGCAAGAATTTTTATAAAGAGTTCATTGTAGAATAAAAAAGGCATCTCTTTGGGGCACCTGGGTGGCTCGGTGGTTGACTGTGCCTTTGGTTCAGGGTGTGATTCCAGGGTCCTAGGATCGAGTCCTGCATCAGGCTTTCCACAGGGAGCCTGCTTCCCCTCTGCCTGTCTCTGCCTCTCTCTGTGTGTCTCTCATGAATACATGTTTTTAAAAAGGCATCTCTTTGCATGTGTCTGTAATGTCTTTTTCTTCACCTGAGAAACTATTTCTTTGTATATGTTAAAGGGTAATTCCTTATAGACGGAACTGCCTGGAACAATGACCTGGTAAGTACTTGAAGTAGTGGAGGATGTGTGTGTGTGTGGTTATGTTACAGTTTAGTTGAGTGTGCTAGCCATTGATTTATATAAAAGAGTATACAGAGCTAAATATGATACATTATATACAATATCGTTATGACTGGACATTATACATAATATCATGACTATGGAAAGCTCATTTTGGTATATGCAGACTTGAGATACTCATCTGTAAGATGTGGAACTACCTGGGTTCTGGGGCACCTGGGTGGTGTAGTTAGTTAAGCATCTGACTCTTGGTTTTAGCCTAAGTCATGATCTCAGGGTCCTGAGACTGAGCCCCACGTGGGGCTCTACACTCAGCATGGAGCCTGCTTGAGATTCTCTCTCCCTCTCCTTCCACCTCTCCTGTTCTGGTGCACTTGCCTGCTCACTCTCTCTCTATCGAATAAATAAATGAATCCCTTTAAAAAAATCATGGTTCCGGGATCCCTGGGTGGCGCAGCGGTTTAGCGCCTGCCTTTGGCCCAGGGCGCGATCCTGGAGACCCAGGATCGAATCCCACGTCGGGCTCCCGGTGCATGGAGCCTGCTTCTCCCTCTGCCTGTGTCTCTGCCTCTCTCTCTCTCACTGTGTGCCTATCATAAATAAAAATTTAAAAAAAAATCATGGTTCCTTCTTGCTTTAAGACTCATGACATGAAATTTTCTATTTTTCTACTATTTCTCTTTTAATTTTCTATTCTACTTCTATTTTCTAATTTTCTATTTTCTGCTTGAGTCCACATGTTTACTGCCTAGTGTGACATTCAGATTGGAAATGAACTTTTTAAATTCTGAGTTCAGGTTCTCTGGCCAGTTATATTTGTTTCTTCTGGATTAGCACCAGTTAAAAACACCTGTTTGTTTGCTTCTCCTCCATGTTCCTGAAGGCAGAAGTTCAGATGCACTGCACATTCTAAAACACCAACTCTGATGCTCCTAGGACAAGTAATGCATTAAAAAGGTCACATTCTAGGGGTTCCTGTGTGGCTCTGTCAGTTAATCATCTTCCTTTGGCTCAGGTCATGATCTGGGATGGAGCCCCTGGTCAGGCTCCCTGCTCAGCAGGGAGTCTGCTTCACCCTCTCCCTCCCCACTCCTGCTCTATCACTGTCTCTCTTTCAAATAAATAAATAAAGTCTTTTTATGAAAAAAGGTAACATTCTGAACTGCAGAAAGATCAAGTCTTTTGAGAAATTCTTCCTATGGCAGAAATTGAAATCCTTAGAAAGAGCACTGAGAGATCATTAGATTTGAATTCAACTGAAAGATCACTTGAAAGTTGCTTTCTCTATTCTCTTTATTTGACCTAAATTAGAATATCCAACACTACTGACTCAGTAGCCTAGTATTCTGAAACTAATGAGTTCTGAATCCCTCAGATACCATTAAATCTGTTGAGAGCTTCCAATCAAGTCTGTAGTTCATACTAATTACATAACAGGTCAAAGCCTGACTCCATGGTGGCATGGCACCTGCAGCGGATATCTTGAATGAGGAGTGGCAAAACAGCACATGTCAAAATATAGTTCTACCAACTTGGCTTCGGCCTAATACTATTTTTAGAAATGTTTATTTGGAGGCAATAAGGTTTTTTTCCAATCACATTTTTCCCCCTTTGGGCCCAACTAGCCTACATGAAACCAGACAATGGGGAGTAGAAATGTTAGTAAAAATTAAAGTCCTCATTCAAAGTTCTCATAAGAGTTTCAACCTTCTTCTAAAAGCACAGAACCAATAAATATTTAAACTTGCTGACCCAGACACCTTAGTCTGTGTCCTTGTACACATAAGGCATGATGGCTCAAGATTTCAGAAACTGAAAGCCTAACCATGAATCTTTCTTCTCCTTTCAGCCTCCAGAATTTCAGAATTTGAGTGGATTATCCCTTTCTTAGAGCATTCGTGGAACCCCTCCTTTTCTCTCTCATCACCTTAGATAATAAAGTTAAAACAGACTTTCTCCCACATGGTGGCACACCTCAGATCAAAAATCACCAAGTTTCCATGTAGAAAACTCCTTTTCTTCACCCAAACCGCCAAAGGGGCCAATGTCACCTGGCACTTTCAGGTGACAAAACATGTGCAGGTCAGGAAGGTGGGGAAGAAGAAAAGCTCAAGCCTTTTCTGACATTGACCTTCTAGTTACATAGGGAACATACAGAGAGCTTGCAGGTCTACCACCAAAAGTATTCTCATTTGTAGAGGAGTAAACTGAGGCCCTGAGGATGGTAGTAACTAATGTGAGAGCAGAGCCAGCCCCACACAATGTTATAAATCACTTCCTATTGGGCCACTCTGCAGCTTCTCTGGGATCCATGCATTTACAGCGAGTTGCAAAAAAACAGAATTCCACTTTATCTGTGCTCTCTGTATAAAGATGATCACAAATTGGTTGCTCAAAGTTGTATTAACTCCTGTATATTTTCAGCTTCGATACAGAAAAATAAAGACGTAAATTTTAAGAGTGAAAAAATTATCGCATGCTAGAGTCACACATACTTGATTCTACAAATGAGTCTACTGACTTTTCACATCGTGTATACCCAAAATCTTGCAGCTCAAGTTTTCATTTCCACCAAGTATTCTGGTAGTTTCTGAGACAAACCCAAGTTTATGGTTTCCTTCAGGCTGTCAGGGTAGAGCCTATATCCTCCTTATACAGACCTAAGGGAGACAGTTCCAGCCTTCAGGGATCAAATCACTGAGACTACATGCCCACACACGAGCAAGAATGTAAGGAGTTTATAAATGAAAAAGGTGTCGTTATTTTTTAACCACCTACTGTGTGAAGCATCACATTCCTCCAGGAATAGAATTGTAAAGGAAGAAAAAAGAGAAAAAAGGAAGGCGTGTGTGTGTGTGTGTGTGTGTGTGTGTGTGTGTGTGTGTGTGATCAGACTGCCCTCTGGTGGACATAATTTATTTCTTTATTCTTTGAACATATAACAAAGGAGAAAGAAAGGCCCTGAGAAAAAAACACAGGGAAAGGAGGAATTAGAACATGAACAAGAAGAAAAAAGGAGGGAAAGGAAAGAATATAGACAAGAAAGTCAAAAGAAAAAAAGCAGACTAAATATACTGGAGAGTAGAGGTCAGGGACGTCAAAAAGGATACTTAGGTTAAGGAAAGGAAGAAACAGGATTATGAGCAAAAACAAAGACCAAACAATGACTGGTGTCACCTCACCATTTGATTAATCCCAGAATTTATAGAGAAAATTAAAAATTGTAAATTCTAAATAGATATGGCACATTTTTTCAATATATCTGCTTTGATCCTTTAAGCTGTTTTCATAGCAGCTCTTAGACATGAAAATTAAAGAAACATTTTGTGTAAGTTAACTTTCTTAACTTTTTTTTTAAGTTACAAGTGGAAAATTGCTTTTCCTTGCACGTTTATAAGTGGAACATAAATCCTGATAGAACATACAATCACAAATACACAGTGCTGGGTCCTCTACACATCTACCACAAACTGGAGAGGAAAGTGACTATTATTTTTGTTTTGTTGATAGAATGATTTGCTCACAGATTTTCTAACTATTTATTTGCTTTGAGGAAAACAATACAGGTTAAAATACTATAAAATTTAAGATGAATTGGCATTTTAAAATGTGATTATTACACAAAAGACTATATAGTAGGAGTGGAAGTCTTATTGACAACTGCAAAGTCCCTCATGCATTCTATAGTCAAATCTTGGCATGTGTATTATTAATGCCAGGTATGACAAAAGAGAAATTTGGAGAAAAACTAGATCCACCATCCTCATGCTACCAACCTTACATTCTCCCAAAATACCACCAAACACAGCCATGGTATCTCTGTCCCAGGGTAGGCATGAGACCTTCACTGTCCATCCCTGTGCAAGGGATTCACAGGTGCAGAAGTGCAGCTCAAGTTCCCATTCCTTAACTTTTTACCATCAGCTATACCAGTGTAGAGTTCAGTCCCATTCAGGCACTGATTATGACCTGCTCCTTGCTACTGAAACACACACAGTGGTCTCCATCTTATTGAATTAGCAGATTGCTTTCTGCTACAAGACTGGAATCCCCCTTAGCTAGTTAGCCAAAGGGATATTTTGAAAAGGGGCAAAATTAATTAAGTTCATTAGCCTTTAAGACATCTTGGGGCCTGCAACCAAACTAAAGCACAGTCAGCTGTATCTGATTCTGTGCCAGAAATCACAAGTGAAGATGTAACAGAAGGAAAAGAAAAGCAACCATCAAAGGTATTTTTCACCAACAGATCCCTTCCTTCTATCCCAGAAAGGGCAGCCAAAGAGGCTGCACTGAACATCCTTTCCCCCACCCCTCGCCTACAGGTAAAATGGAGAGGTGTCTCCTTCTCACAAATGCACCTTGGCATGGCTGCATCTCCTCGGCTCATTCTTGGCTGAGCTCCTGCTCTTGGGACTAAAGGGAAATTCAAAGGGCATTCATATTCAAGTGGACTGTCATAAAGATTGACCTTTGGTCTACCGTTGGTTCTAATGCTCGGACACTATGTTACTCAGACAAAGCACCCTGTCTAATTTACCATATTCCCATTAGGCAGTCACCTAAAGGTGCTGATAATGAACATGAATTTTACTATCTAAGTTTTCAATTTCTAGGGAGCAGTGTTATCACCTCTTGGTCTGCACAAGTAACCTAATGATATGAATCCCTTTTTATTCCTTCTCTCCTTCTCTCCCTCGATTTATTCACTTCTATCATGCCTTTCCATACTGAAAAGGAAAACCTAATTATCTTCACTAAGAACCTTCATTTTGCTCAAGCATGAAAAAATGAGCTTCACACTCTGCTAGCAGCAGCCCCTGATCAAAAAAAAAAAAAAAGAAAAAGAAAAAAAGAAAAAAAAAGATCTCTCCCACTTGGAGAGCAGGATATATTACATGCAGGGATCAGACAATAGGCAAGATAAGTTCCACAATAGTAGAACAGAAATTCAAATCACCATTAATGAAAAAAAGTCTCCCAAATTTAGCATGATAAAAGTTTAATATCCAGGGCGAAATCCACTTCCCATACTAAAAAACTTTTAGCTTAGAAGATTATTGTTGGAATAGTTAGCTTTGTCAGGGAGGCAGTGTTGATTACAAATACATTTACACTGGAACGTAAGTCACAGGCTTTAGAACCAACAATAACCAACAACCAACAACCAACAAATTTCACTTGCTTTCTTTTGAGAAATTACAAACTTATCAAGACCAAAAATGAGGAGGTTTTCTTGCTCAATAAGCTAAAGGGGTCAGTTTTACTAAATGTCTACATCAATCCATGATAACAAATTGGACATTAGTAAAAATGTGAATTATTTTAAAGAATAAAGACGATGAATTTAAGCCTATTTCTGCTTCACAGCAATTCCGGGTGTTCACAAATAGCAATGCCAACTGTTGATATTTATTATTAAGTGTAATGGGTAGGGTACATCTCTGAACATAAGCCAGGTTGATGATGCCAAAATGACCAGCTATATTTCCAACTATTTATATTTACAATATAAAATTCATGTTTTCAGTAATTGGAGAAAACCAAAACTGAGCTTAATTTTTTAAATATATTCCATTTAACATAAGTAGGAAAGTGAAACTTCAATCAACTTAGTTAAAAGTACATTCCTGTAACTAGATTAATTCATAATTCATGTGATTATCTTCATCAGATTAATTTTCTTGAGACTTATAATTATTTTCCTAGTAATTCCTAACTTAGGTCCACAGCTATTGACTCTAAAGTTCCTTAGTCATTCAGAAAACATTTATTGACTACTAGGTGCAAGAAATACATTGTTTTATTTTCTAATTGATATTTTTCAGACCCTGACACTAGAGAAAAGAACGCAGACACATTTCTGATATTGTTTCATAAATGTCTTGGCAATCTGTTCAGTAGTACAATAAATCCTAATAGAACCTGGAAGAACCAGGAAGTCTTCCTGAAAGAGATGACACATGAATGGAATTTTTTTTTTAATTTTTTTTTATTTATTTATGATAGTCACACACAGAGAGAGAGAGAGAGAGGCAGAGACACAGGCAGAGGGAGAAGCAGGCTCCATGCACCGGGAGCCCGACGTGGGATTCGATCCCGGGTCTCCAGGATCGCGCCCTGGGCCAAAGGCAGGCGCCAAACCGCTGCGCCACCCAGGGATCCCATGAATGGAATTTTTAATAATAGTAATAACAATAATACTATTCTAAATGTTTCCCTTTACTTTTCATTTACTGTTCACAGCTGGGCTGTGATAAATGCATTATCATCATCTCATGTTACAGTTAAGGAGATGGGCAAAAAAAAAAAAAGGTTAATTTATTGCCTATATCAGTATAGAGAGGAAATAAAAGTTTCCAGATACCAATCTAAACTGGCCTAAATCTATTGTCCATTCTTAACCATCCACCATGAATTCTTTCCAGTTTTAAGCAGAGGGAAAAACAGGTTCAAAGGTCCTGAGGTCTGGAAAAGCACCAAACTTCGGGAGGCCAGGAAGCAGGTTGGTATAGTGAAAGCATGGTGCATAAGATGGCTATCAGTTCCTAAAATCAATCTAAATTTATCAAGAAGAATTGTAGGCACTGTTGGTTATAACCTTGATTCAGATGATTATACTAGTTAGAAAATATTAGTTGTACTAGTTGTACTGAAGCACAATATAGCTCTAAAAGGAAAGAGAGGACTGTAGGGTCAAGCCCAGGCTATTAAATGCTTTGGCCCAGAAGTGATGTCTGTCACTTTCACATTTCATTGTCTAACACAAGTTCCATGATCACATTTAATTTCAAGAGTGCAGCAAATTCGATTCCCCTTGTACTTGGAAGTTAAGCAGGACTGGCTTGGTAATTTTAAGTAATACATACCAGAGTTCTTGGTTTTCACACTATTGAGAGGTAATAATAACATGCAGCAGGTAAAAATAGGACTTGAAGTCAGACATGACCAGGTTGGAATCCCAACAGCATAATTTATCAATTTGTTTCATTCTGATTATGGTACTTAACCCTCAAAATTACATTTTCTTCTTCCTAAATATAGAGGCATTACTCTTTCAAGATTGTTGCAGTGTTTAAATGAGATGATGTATCAAAACCATCAGGTGAGTACTTTTGACGTAGTAGAAGCCCAACAATAAATGCTGGTTTTAAGTTGACCAAGAATCTGCAACTTAGGAGAAGTGAAGAGCAGATTTACAAGAAGGATTATAACATAGTAGTTGATTACAATGGTTACCTTAATTTATATAACAAACTATTCAATGAGGCAGCAGGAAACTAGAGTTCACATGCCATAAACAAGGGATTCTCTACTTGTTTCTACCTTGTTTTTATTCTCTACCGTATTGCTTCAAATAAATTACCACGATCTTAGTGGCTTCAAACAGTTCTCATGCATTAGCTTATGGTTTTGGAGGTCAGAGGTCCAGGCTGGGTTCAACTAGGTCTTCTGATCAGTTTCTCTCCAGACTGAATCACAGTGTTACTCAAGTTACACTCTCATGTGGAGCTCAGGGTGTTTCCTCCAATCTTGGCCGCTGTTCCATGACACATCGCCCCTGAAGCCAGTTCACAGCATTGGATGTTTGCTTTCTTCCAGGCCAGTGAAAGCACTTCTCTCTGACTTCTTCCTCTGTAATGAATCAGAGAAGAATCGCCTGATTTTCTCATGGCCACTCCAGATAAGCTCCCCTTTGCAATGAAACATCACATCATACTCAGAGGTTCTGCTCATACTCAATGGGAAAAGACGATACAAAGGTGAGGGTCATTGGCAATCATCTTAGAATTCTGCTTACCACATCCTTTCACAATTCTTACATGTCAAGCACAGCAAGGTCTCTAAATACAGTGATTCATGGAGATAGAGCATGGGAGGCATCCATGGTATGTATATAACACACAATCCTTAGTGCCAACTAGTGTAGGATTCCTAGAACAAATAATTTGTTTCTTTCATTTGGAAACCCATTCCTAAGGGAAATCTTCACATATTTGTTCTGAGACAATTTTCCATGTGTCATGCTTTCTGCCCATCTTGCAAACAGAGGCAAATACTACCCTTTATCCTAGACTATCTTTTAAAGGATATTTATGGTATAAACAACCTTGGAATTTAGAGATTGTGTCTCCCTCCAGAGCAAAGGGCATGTTTGCTTACTAGCTTGTGTGATAAAATCTCCTTCCAAAGCAAAGGGCAGACATGCCTCCTGCCCATTATAAAAGATTCAGATTTCCCAAGTCAAGATTCCTCCCCTGGAACACAGCTCGAGTGTGTAAGAGACATCCATCTGGGTCCATCTGCTTCATCCCCATTGGAACATGGAGGCAGAAGGAAACTGACCAAACAGTCTGGTGACTGATTGCTATGAGTAATAAGTAGTCATTTGTCTCTGACCCAGAAGCCTTGTGTCTTCTTCCAGCAGCCATAAAATTATGGCAAGCTAACATAGTAGCTTGGAAGGAGAGTAGAATCTTAGACTTTCCATAGTTCTTGACAGTAATCAATGCTTTGAAAGACAGACTATAAGGAATGGACAGTGAAGAGAAAATTTGTACTCAAAGAAAAAAGCTGATTGCATTTATTTGTAGAGAATTATCCATACATATATTTCCCTCTAGAGGATAAATATCTGGAAGGATGCACTTAAAAATATCTAGATTGATAGAAAATTTGAGTGCTTTAGATGGTCTGATTTTGGTCATTAAGGAGGAAAAAGCCTCTGAATCTCACATGAATATTTTCAATGTGTATTCATTTTTCTTTTCTTTGGTACTATTGATACAGATCATATTATCTATATTTATATAAAAAAACTTTTAAAACAGATTTTCTTTAATCCCTATGTATAATTGGCTTGTAATCCTATAAATATCGCAATTCAAATTATTTCCAGTTTTACTCACAAATGCAGAACACTTGTTATCACAGATCATACTTTTAAGGAAATATGCAATTTTATGCATATAAGAAACCCTTCCACTATGAGCAGGATTTACAGATTACTTAAGGTAGACTTTATTTTTTTCCATAGGAATAAACTTTTTTCCCAAATGAAATGAAAGAAATTCTTATAAAAGTTTGATTCATCACCAAACTTTTCCCCCCACTTCTATTCATTGGTTCTACTCTGAAAATTGAAATAATCACGTGCACATGCACGCATATCCCTAGATTCCTGTATAGAAAAGCAAATTTATTAAGAAGTACAGAGGTCTTTTGGAAATTCACTAAGATATAAGATCACATCTAGACTGATATTGACATGTCTTTAATATTTCTAGCATATAATTATTTCTCACTGTCTAGCATTATATTAAGATTTTTAAATGCTACAAGAAACGTCCTAGGTTCTGGTTTTAAAGGAGTCCGTTTTTAGAATTCAGGAGACTACAAGGATATCATCTACCCACCATGCCCCAGACTCTTTAGTCTGGCACGATTTGTTGGCTCGTTATATTTTTCAAACTTTTCATTTCAGTTATCGATGTAGCACAAAGTCTTTGATTATGTTCAGTTTGGGTATGGGATATCAGCCAGTTTGAGAGCCAATTAGTTTCTATTTCAGTTGGTCCAAATTAAAATGATAAATCCCTTTCTACAGCAGGCATTCCCTCACCACTGGACTCTGCTCCATCACAAGCGAAAATCACTAAGCTTGATTGAAAACCAGGTCAGAAATCAGATGAAAATATTTCTTGCATACATGAACATTCAAAGGTCATAGTTTGCCATGAGTTCACTTGGCAGAGAGAGCAAGGATTGAGTCATAATCTCTTAGATTAGAGCTTTCCATTTTCTCGTTACTCAGTTTTTCTTTTGGAAACTGACTGACTCCGTCAGATACCAATCATATTCACAATGGTATCTTTTCTATATCATGGAGGCCAGCAGATATGTGTCATTCTTTGCCCTTTTATTTCAGAAATCAGAGTCATGATACTAAAAAAAAGAAAAAAATCAAATCAGATTTAAATGGGGTAAAATGGCAAATGGCATGGCAAACAAGCCATTCTCAAAGGCTTAGGTTTGAAAATTTATTCTATGAATTAGGTTCTGGAATTTAGAAAGCTAGTTTTAATTCAGTTTTGTGAATATAAAATAATAGCTAGATAGAGATATACTTGGCCATACTTATATCCATTATAAAACTTGCTGAAACTTTACAAATTATATAAAAATGTGAAGAAAATCACTGATACTATTCAGTACCATAACATCCATAATAATCCCTATTAACAACTTGGTGAAATTCCTTTTAATTTTTTTCTAAGTATGCAGATACATAAATATGTATTAGAAACCGGAATGTTCATTTTTATACAGTTTTGTATCATTTCCAAAGAGGTGGTCACTGTGTGCCATGCAGAGGCGGCTCAGCGGAAGCACAAATGTGGTCAAGTAGCAGAAGGCACGGGTGAAGGGCAAGCATAGACCAGAACCTTTACTGGGGTTTCTATAGGAAAAGCACACAAAGCAGAGTGAACAGGTTAGGATTGAGTCATTTGAATAATTCTGGTAGGCTTTGGGCACAAAGAGCAATCTGTCTGTAGTTACCTGGTACCTGACTCCAGATTGGTTTAGGGTGGGGAAAATATTGGCTTGTTGTGTGAGAGTTTGTTAAGGATGTGATTGGAGGACATGAGCTTGGGGCTGGTTGGTTTGTACATGATGTGCTCCAGGCCGAGCCTTTTATTTTATCATAAGTATTAGCTCTAAGATTGCTGTGGGATGGACAGTCTATCTCCGATCAGCAAGGCCACAAATGCCAGGACATCAAGAATACAGAACATAGGGTGACGGGCACAGAGGGGGGCATTTGATGGGATGAGCACTGGGTGTTATGCTATATGTTAGCAAATCGAACTCTAATTAAAAAATACAAAAAAAAAAGAATACAGAACATAAGGAAATATAGTTAATATAATTGGTCCAGTGATGGATGGATGCCAAATACAACTAGATGAATACAGAATTTAAGAAAACACACAACAAAAGACATAGTTTCTTTATGACTATCTAACAATCCAGCACAGAAATATCCTGCAATTTATATAGTAATTCTGCTTTTATTAAATGCTTATCTATTTTATACTTGTTTGGTATTTTAAATAATTCCACAATAAACAGAGAAGAAAAAGACAGGGAAAAAAAAGACATGAGTTCATTTAAAATGCTATATATAAACATATAATTATACATTATATCATATATATGTATATAACATAATACATATGATATTATGTTATAATATTTGTGTGCTTTTAATCTATACAAGGAAATAGGAAAAGCAAGATAGATCTGTTTTTACTGACTTCTAGAAATGTCTACAATACACTTACAATGTATGCAATAGTGCATGCCATAAAATATGATTTTAGCACGATCAACCAAATCCTTTATATAATATTACACATAATATGCTATATATATTCATTTGAACAAGAAAAAATGTGCAGAGGAATATACACGAGACCATTAAAACTGGTTTCCAAATAGGAATGACAGGCTTAAGCTGAACGCAGGCAGGGGAAGACAATTAACTTTGCTTCTATACTTTTGTATTACATCATTTTACATTTTACAAGAATGTATTATTATAATTTCAAGATATCCAATAAGGACATTTTTAAAAGAAAACTATTTTGTGTTCATTTCCTATTCTTCCTTTCAATAAATTCCCAGAAAGGATTTGCTAAGTTAAAAAAAGTATAAATATATTAAGGAAATACATAGGGAGACATATTATATATACATGGAGAGAGAGAATGTTGTCATATGTGCTACCACCAACAATGTACAAAGAAAACTATTTCTTTAGAAATGCCAGCACTGGACATTAACATTTTCAAATTCTAAAAAGAAACTGTAAACATTTGATTTGTTTTGATTTGACCTAATTATTTGTAAAACTGACCTCTTTAACCATTTGTTATCCTTAATAAGGATGAAATGATAAAATGAATATTTTCTTTTTAAAAGGAAGTCATTTTATTGATTTGCATATGATCTTTGTATATTAATAATACAGTGATATATATAATGATATTAACCATTTGCCATATGTTACAAATGCATTTCTCTTCTTCTCACTTGAATTTTCATCTCACACTTGATGTTTTCATATGCAAAATGTAGGAGACATTCCTGGTGGTCAGCACCCTGGTTTTTGCTGTTGCTTACTACACATACACAGACTCATTCCTTTTTTTTTTTTTTTTACACAGACTCATTCCTAATGGTGACTTTCAATGCTTGATATTTATAGCACAATAACTACTGAAAAAGCATCTTTTTCCTTCTGAAGTCTAGGAAAAGAACCCAAAATTCTTTTGATTTTCAGCAAATTTGAGGCTTATTACATTACAGTGTTATAGAAGCTCATGTTTTCAATATATATTAAAATATCAATATCTGAAAGGGGAAAATTATCCCTTTGCCTAGAAGTGTTTAAAATATTCTTATTAATTTATTATTCAAAACAAACCATAGAAGCATTTTGCCTTAAGGAAAATCCTGCTTAGATTTTTACTGGAATAGTATTCACTTGATAAATGAATTTGGGGAGAACTGCTTCTTTATAAACCATCGCAATGTTTTCCTCAATTTATTAAAACTCTGTCATTCGGTGAACTCTGGTTTTAGCTACCTATTATAGCTCTTCTTATATAAACATTTGTTATTCTTAGGAATATGATTTTTCATTAGATTTTTTAAATGGTTAGTTCAAGTTTCTAGGAAGGTTACTAATTTGTGTGTATTTTTAATCAGCCACATCTCTGCGCTCTTAACTTGAGCAGTTTTGATTCTTGTAGTTCCTACCTCTACCACAGTTAAAATTGTTAAGAATTCTGTGTTTTCCTTTCCTGTGAATATTTTGATCATTATGGTTTTCTGCCTTGGTGCTTTAACAAGAACTTCCACAACACTTTAAAATAATACCGATAATAGGCATCTTTGCCTCAGTTACTGGATTCTGTGGAAGATTCATTATTATGTATCACACTGACTTTTAGTTTAAATAATTTTTTAAGGTTTTATTTATTCATTCATGAGAGACACAGAGGCAGAGACATAGGCAGAGGGAGAAGAAGGCTCCCTGCAGGGAGCCTGATGTGGGACTCGATCCCAGGACCCTGAGATCACAACCTGAGCCAAAGGAAGATGCTCAACCACTGAGCCACTCAGGCGCCCTGACTTCTAGTTTAAAATGGATATCCTTTTACCTAGTTTGCAAAGATTTTTTTAAAAGTAAGGAATGGATCTTGGCATTAAACTTTTTAGAGCCTATTGCGATGCTCGTTAAGCAAAATGTTTCCCCTTTTTGATCAACTAACTTAATACGTTAATAGTTTAAAGATACAAAGTCATTCTTGCATCCTTTAAACACATCTAATACCAATTTTAGTGCGTAGAAGTAGAGTTATGCCTATTTTTGTTTGTGTTTGCCTGATAGATCTTTTCTCATCTTTTCTACTTAAAACACAATTATTTGATTTTTAGGGACTTCTTAAATGGGCTCAGTTTGAAATCTAAACATCTTCGTATAACAAATGCACATTGCCATTCCTGGGGCATTTTGTATTATTGGTAGACATTTGGGCTTATACTTCCTTTTTAATTTTTAAAGATTGTTTTCTTTTGATGTCAGCTGTCTTGTTATATTATTTCTTAAATTATTTTTGTTCTTTTCTTGCCCTGACCATCCACTCTATCTTAATTTTCCTACTGGTTAATTTAGGGTATTAAAATCATATCTAAAATTCTGCTCTTGAGTGATCAAGAAGGAAACTGTATATTGCCATCATACTAGACATGGTAAGAAGTTCAGCATACATTTACTACCCAGCCAACAATGATTTCCATAAGCACAGATGGTTGATTTTTGCTTACGATGTATTACTTATTTATATTATCTTCTCTTTCAAGAATTATTTCTGACATTTGATTATAATATTTTTACTAATAACCTAATTCTAATTATTTTACTAATATTTGGATATGGGGTGTGAGAGCCTCCATTTATACTCTTGTTCCCAGCCCTAAAGAGATGTAGGTTCACTGCAATCATCTGAAAACTTGTAAGAATGTTTTTCCTTTAGGTTTAAAAAATATTAGAAGTATGGGGTCTTAGCCTCTTTTTTTTATAAATCTTATTCACCAATGGGCCCTTGAATTGGCAAATACAAAGCTTTCTTCGGTTCAAAAAAGTTATCTTCTATTATCTTCCTATTCAGCAGTTCTTGGGGATTGCTGTTATATGCAAACTGGAACATCTTGATATCATGTTGGCCCAACTCATTTTCATATATTTATCCTTTTCCTTTGAATATCAGTTGAATATCTCAGACTTTTCATCTTACTTCCTTAATTCAATTTTATGCAGTGTATAATCTATTTGCCACTTGCACTTCTGTTTTTGAAATATCAATCACACTTTACGGTTTTAAGTATGATATCCTAATCTCACATTTTCCCTCCTTTATGTCTGTCTTCTAAATTTAAGTGGATAGCACTCCCATTTGAAAATATAAAATGTTCTACAGTCTCCGGTTTCTCGTGGTAAATCTATTTCAGCAAGAGGCACTCCTGCGATGTTTTTAGGGCAGCCCCGCCCTTGCCATTTTTTTTTTTTAACTGCAGTTTCTCTTTTGTGGCCTTCTGCCTTTGTTCATAAGAGAAAAAGCCAGCTCATGACCCACTATGATGCCCGTTGCAGAAGTTTTCTGGTAACTGTGTTTACATGTGCACCTGTGTTTGAGCAAGTGGTAGCAAATTGGCCTCCTATATGCTTGTGATCTGTAGTCTGTCCTCACACCTTCACATTGCAGACCAGTGGCGGACTTTGATTAAACAGTCGTCTTATCCAATATGCTTGCAGAAGCACAGTGCTCTCACAGGAAGAGTGAGAGTTCTCCAAACTACTGGAACATGCATTAAACTCTTTCTAATGTTCATGATAGGGTAGGAATTTGTACCTGCTTTTATACTTTTTTGGTCAATTCCATTGAAAATTGAAGGCCAGAATTTGATCTCTAGTATATAATCTCACCAAAATATTTTTTGAGACCTTGGATCATTTTATTTTTTGTGTATGGGAAATTTTATAAGAAATATGTGCGACTATAATGAAAAGAATTCACTTCATTCAATCTCCAAACGGTGTCCCTTGAGGAGATAACAATCTCATAGCAAAACTTTCAGTATGATTTGCCAAAAGGTTTAAGAAACTGTACAACTGACCCTTGAACAATGGGGGTTTAGGTGCACCAATTCCCCACACCCCTGCATAGACAAAAATCTGCATATGACTTTTGGCTCCCCTCAAATTTAACTGCCAATAGCTTGCTTACTGGTGACCAGCAAACTTCACAATAAATAGTCAATTAACACATATTTTGTATGTATGTATTATGCACTTTATTCTTACATTAAAATTGAAGAAAAATATTAAGAAAATCATAAAGAAGAAAAAATACATTTACAGTGTCGTACTATAAAAATCCACAGATAAGTAGACTTCAAGGGTCAACTATAGTTCACTTTTACAAAGTTAAACTTCTAGTTCTACATAATGGAAAAATTACTGATAGCATATAATGAATTGAATTCGTATTCTCTTAATTTTCAAAGAGCTTTTACATCTTTTATCACATTTATTTTCACAACAGCATTACAACGTCATCTGGTAGATAAGATACATAATGAAAAGCACATTTTCAGATGAGAAGCCTATGATCCAGAGATAACTTACATAAGAATTCTACTGACAAGCAGTGGCAAAGCCAGGACAGAAATGAGTCATTTAATTAAGTATGATAAAACTCAGAATATTTACTTATTTTCTAATGATTTCAAATAACATAAATAAACTCCTCTCACTTCAAACTTAGTTGCAGTCATTCAATCAACTCATCCTTGTATAAGATTTCTTATAGACAGATTTGATTCTTGTTATGTTGGCCTTACAAGATAAAGTTTACAAGATACCTAAGATAGACCACTAAAAGAAAATACAACATAGTCTTTTTATTTTTGAAAGAGAAAATTGACCTTATTTTAAGGAATATTTGAATATTGGCTACCCCATAACCAAACTCATTGTGGCAGGTTAAAGTTTGCGGCGAATTCTTTAAATGTTTTTTTTTTAAGGTTTTATTTATTCATTCATGATAGAGAGAGAGAGAGAGAGAGAGAGAGGCAGAGACACAGGCAGAGGGAGAAGCAGGCTCCACGACCAGAGCCCAATGCGGGACTCGATCCGGGGACTTCAGCATCACACTCTGGGCCCAAGGCAGGTGCTGAGCCACTGAGCCACCCAGGGATCCCCTGCAGCAAATTCTCTAATTATCTTCCAATCAAAAAGTGGGGCCCATGCTCCTTCTCTTTGAATTTGGGTAGTCTCTGTGCTTTGACTAACAGAAACAGCAGAAATGACACTTCCAAAACCATAAGAAACTGGTAGCTTCCACTTCCTGTCTTTTGGATCACTCTTTCTAGGCACCCATGTAAGTATGAATACCCTGAAACCACCAAGCTAGAGAGGCCATGTGTAGACACGCTACTCAACAATCCCAGTTGAACCTAGTTTTCCAGCCATTTCCACCAGGACACCAGATATGTGATTCTTCAGACCAGACCAGGGACCAGCGACCAGCACACTACCACCAACTGACTTCAGAGGACACCACGTGGAACATAAATATCTCCTAGCTAAGCTCTGCCCCCAAAATCATCATCTTGCAATAAAAAAAAATGTTATTTTTAAAAGATTTTATTTATTTGAGAGAGAGCGTGAGCAGAAGGGAGGAGCAGAGGGAGAGGGAGAAGCAGATTCCCCAGTGAACAGGGAGTCTGACATGGGACTCAATCCTAGGACCCTGAGATCGTGACCTGAGCTAAAGGCAGATGCTTAACCAACTGAGCCACCCATCCTAAACAGTTGTTATTTTAAATCACTAATTTCTGAAATAAATTGTCATTTAGCAGAAAATACCTGAGATATTCATCATCCTATTTGAAGAAAGTCTGACTTATAGATGAAAGGCAGGGGTCCACTTTCTTTCTTTTCTTTTTTTTTTTAAGATTTTATTTATTTATTCATGAGAGAGACAGAGAGAGAGAGAGGCAGAGACACAGGCAGCTGGAGAAGCAGGCTCCATTCAGGGTGCCCGACTTGGGACCCAATCCAGGGACTCCAGGATCACACCCTGAGCCAAAGGCAGATGCTTAACTGCTGAGCCACCCGGGCATCCCAGGGGTCCACTTTCCAACAAAGAAAAGACAAAGCAGAAAATACTTTTTCACATCCTTGGTGACTGAAATGCAAGTGTGTAACCTGAGATTAGTCAAATAGAGTCTAAGTTTAAGACTTTGAACCATAAAAAGGAGTGAAACAAAATAGAGGTAAAAATTCAAGGAAATTCAGAATAATTGCAAGGAACCAATTCTTGTCATGCAAAAGACCAAGAATAGTTAAGAAAATTTTGAGGAACAAAAACAAAGAGGAAATCCTTGCCTTTTCAATAACAAGATTTTTTACTAAGGCATAGTAATTAAGATAGCGTGGTTTTCGCTCAGAAATAGACACTGAGACCAATGGAGAAGAACATGCATGTATAGAAACTTTATATATGACATAAGAGGAATTTTACATTAATGAGGAATAAATAGTGCTGAGAAAACCGATTATGCCAAAAATTAAAAAACATTGAATCTACCTCAGAAATATGCTGCAATCAATTTTATTTAAAGGCTCAAATAATAGTCAAATTTGAAAACATTTAAAAGGAAATATAAGAGAATATTGAATTCTTTTTTACCTTGGGGTAAGGAATAATTTACTAAATATAATTCAAAATAATAAACACAAAGGAAAATATTGAAAATTAAGCTATAACAAAATTAGCGATTTATTCTCATCAAAGTACCATAAAAAGGACATGCTATAACAAAATTAGCGATTTATTCTCATCAAAGTACCATAAAAAGGACATGCTATCAACTTAGATATCTGTATATAATTGTCAAAGGATTAGTATCTAAAATATATAAAGAATTTTTCAAATTAAAAAGAAAAGACAACTCAAAAGAAAAATACTGCCAAAATAAAGGAACAAGTAATGAACAACAAACAGGAATGAACTATGAAACTGTGCTAACTTCAAGAGCAAATAAGGAATGCAAACTTAAACCACATTGGGATGCTATTTTACAGATTACATTGGAAATACTAAAAGTCTGACAAAAATCAATTGCTGGAAAAGATATTAGCCACTTGCTCCCTGAAACACTTGTAGTGGAAGAGAAAATTGTTATTCTCACTTTAGAGAGGATTTGGACAATATCTAATAAAAATTAAGATGCATTTACCCTGAAGCCCCAACAGTTCACTTCTTGTATATACTGTTTAAAAATTCTTTATATGTACATTAAAAATAAGTGGAAATATATTAATAGCAAGAAAATAGAAATCATTTAAATACAAATCAAGAGAGAATGCATAAATTGTAGGATGTTAATATAACATTGTTCAACAGTGAAAATGAATGAATAAGACCTATAAAAAGGAACACAGATGATTATCATAAATATAACATTGAATTAAAATGCAAGTTGCAGGGGCACCTGAGTGGCAGAGTCAGGTAAGTGTCAAACTCTTGGTTTCAGCTTAGGTGATGATCTCAGGGTCATAAGATTGAGCACTGGCCTCTATACTCTACTAGGAGTCTGCTTCAAGTTCTTTCTCCCTCTCCTTCCCTCCTGCCCTTTCCACCTGCACTCTCTATATTTAAAATAAATAAAGCTTAAATAAATAAATAAATAAATAAATAAATAAATAAATAAATAGCAAGTTGTAGAAAAACGTGTACAGTATAACAAAAACTTTTTTAAAAAAGCAAAACTGAACAATATATACATACAAATACAATAAATCTGTTTTAGAGCAAGGGAAACAACAAATTTCAAAGTTATCACATAATGGAACAGGATATGGGAATTTTTTTTCTATTAATGATCTATTAATATGCTATATGATGTTAATGGATTTCCTAATACTGAATGATATAAACATGCCATTATTTTCTTAAGTATTATTATCTTAATGTATTAGATTAAGCTTGCTAAATATTTAATCTTTTGCATTATTCATTAGTGATCTTGACTTTTAAATTTCTTTATATGTGTGTATGTACTATATTAGATTTAGATGCCAATGCTTTATAAGAAGAATTTGGAAGTTTCCCACTAATATCTATGAGTTTGAACAAGTATAGCACTGAGACTGAGTTTGGTAAAATCCTACTGTGAAACAATCTTACTATCATGATTTTATGTGAGGTAGTCTCTTGATAACTTTATTTCTTATAAGAACTTGTCTTTCTAAACTGTCTTCCGAGTCCAAGTTTGACAAACTGTGTTATCCTTGAAACTTATCTAGGTTATCATAAAAGCATGAAAAATAAAAACAAAAAAGGATGAAAAATAGTCTTAATTTTTTTTATTTCATCTAATATTTTCCCTTAGTTGATTTTTTATTAAGTGTTTTCAAGAAGAAAATTTTGGTAAATTAATTAGAACTTAGATATACTGTTTTTCTATACCTCACTAATTTTGCTTTCATCTTTGTTCTTTTTTTGACTTTTTAAATTTACTTTGTTACCTTTTTCCTTTTTCAGCTGAAAATTTCATTTATTTTCACTATTTCACTTTTACTGATAAAAGTGTTTAGCTCTATGAAGTTTCCCCTACTTGCTTTAAATGTATTCCATAAATTTTATTTCATTTTATTTTTTAAAAAAAAGCATGAGTGAGGGGAGAGGGGGAAGGCAAGAGAGAATCTCAAGCAGACCCTACACTCAGCACAGAGCTGGACACAGAGCTTGATCCCACGACCTGTGAGATCATGACCTGAGCTGAAATTAAGAGTCAGTCACTTAACCAACTGAACCACCCAGGAGCCCCTCCATAAATTTTAATATGTAATATCCTAATGATCATTACTTCTTAAGATTCCATAATTTCTGTTTGTATTTTTCATTTCACCCGAGAGTTTAATAGAAGAATTAAAATTTTTCAGGTTTAACCTTGGTCCTTCTGTCTCCTCTCCTCTTTTATGTACTTGACTTGGAGGGGGGATTGGGATACTGCTCACTCCCCAAAAGACTTGTGGCAGGGGTTTAAGTTGACCGTTTTGCTGAGAATTGGGTTATAGTGGTCCCCCTTTTCTGTGGGCAATGTGATCCAAGACCCCAGCAGGTGCCTGAAACTATAATAGTACCAAATTCTATACATACTGTTTTTTTCCTACATATACATACCTATGATAAAGTTTAATTTATAAATTAGACATAGCAAGAAATTAACAATAATGGTAAAATAGAACAACTGTGACCGTATACTGTAACCAAAGTTATGTGAATGTGGTCTCTGTCTCTCAAAATATCTTATACTGTAGTGCCCCTTCTTGTGATGAACCAAGAGGATAAAATGCCTACACGATGAGATGGAGCATGGGGAATGACATAGGTGCCCTGACATAGCTGACCATCAGTACTGATCATTTGACTGCATGTCAGAGGGAAGATCGTCTGCATCCCAACTGCCTTTGACCACAGACAACTGAAACCAGAGAAAGCAAATCACAGACAAGGGTGACTACTGTATATTTTTCTACTTAAAAGTAATTTAAAGTTGGCAGTGTTACTTTTCTTCTGGTTAGGCTGACATTATGGGTTACATGGGCTGTATTTGTTTCTCTTTTTGATCTGTATATTTTTTTGGAGTGATTCTAATTTAGCTACAGCCATTTTTCTAGGCTACCTGGAAGTCTCCACCATTGCTTTAAACCTAAGCATTGCATTCCTTTGATCCAAATTTTTAATATTTACCATTTAATTTATCAGAATATCTGTTAGGTTTCTTGTTTCTCCTATCTTTTTCCTTCCTCTGGATATAAAATCTAATGTCCAGCCTTAAAGCTATCACAGATCAAAGCAACTCATGAATCATCTAGTCCAGCCTAAAACTAGCACAGATATTTCTACAATTGATCCAAAAATAGGGGGGATGGCTATTCAGGCTCTGATTTCTTATTTTCAAATTTTCAAGACAATGTATGCAATATTTATGAAGTTATTATATCTTTTTATTTTTGTTTCAGAGAGTTTTTTTGAGTAAAAAACACAGTCCTGAGAATTTTTGCCCACTGGTCTCACCTCAATCCACAGTGTGAATACCCAAGGATACATGTGTACTCCAGATAACATGAGATGATGCAGAATAAATGCTCTTCTCTGAAGAGAAGAAAGAAGAAGAAAGAAAGAAAGAAAGAAAGAAAGAAAGAAAGAAAGAAAGAAGAAAGAAAGAAAGAAAGAAAGAAAGAAAGAAAGAAAGAAAGAAAGAAAGAAAGAAAGAAAGAAAACATTATATATACCAACACAAACTTATAAAGTAGAATGTAATATTTGGATAATCTTTTTAAATGAAATGTGAGTTCTCAAAGAAATTTGACAAGTATCATTAAGGATACTTGGGAAATCTAAAAAGCACTTCCCATCTAGAGTAACAGAAAAAAATCATTTGTCTTGTATAGAGAGATTATACATATGGCCTTCAGTGCTTTCATGTCCCTGTTAATTTTCTGTTCATAATCAGCATTCTTATTTTCTCATATCATTCTCTAAATGAAACCGTTTTCATAAGCTCAACTACCCCAATCTTATTTTTCTATTTACTTCCTATTTGCAATATAATAAAATTCCTAGAGCAATTACAACACTCCAGATATCATCAGATATTCTTATAGGACCTGAACTTTATATATTCTTATGTTCAGTCCAAGATTTCATTAGAATTGTTTTTTAACTCTTGAATCTTATGTTTGGTTCTTATGGCACTTGGAAATCCTAGGTAGTTCTGATATGCATTGCTCTATGTGTAAATATGTGTAAAATCAGTGTATCTACATATTTTACATAGATATTACATACCTAAAAAATACACAGCTAATTTCTAATTAATTATAATATTGAATTTCATATTTGCACTTACTTTGTCAATTTTTTTTATGTTTACTAACGAATTTATTTTTTTTTATTTTTTTTTAGATTTTTTTTATTTTTAATTTTTTATTGGTGTTCAATTTACTAACATACAGAATAACCCCCAGTGCCCGTCACCCATTCACTCCCACCCCCCGCCCTCCTCCCCTTCTACCACCCCTAGTTCGTTTCCCAGAGTTAGCCGTCTTTACGTTCTGTCTCCCTTTCTGATATTTCCCACACATTTCTTCTCCCTTCCCTTATATTCCCTTTCACTATTATTTATATTCCCCAAATGAATGAGAACATATAATGTTTGTCCTTCTCCAACTGACCTACTTCACTCAGCATAATACCCTCCAGTTCCATCCACGTTGAAGCAAATGGTGGGTATTTGTCATTTCTAATAGCTGAGTAATATTCCATTGTATTACTTTGTCAATTTTAATTCCTTTGTCTAACTATTGAGATAATTTTGAATCTTGACTCTAAACACCAGGGGCTTAAGGGGTACCTGGGTAGCTCAGCTGGCTAAGCATCTGCCTTTGCTTAGATCATGATCCCAGGGCCCTGGGATTGAAACCCCACATCTGGCTCCTCACTCAGTGGGAGTCTGTTTCTCCCTCTGCCTGACTATCCCCCACTTATGCTAGCTCTCCCTCACTCTCTTCTCCCCACCAGTGTTCTTCTCTCCCTTAAATAAATAAATATAAATATTTTAAAATATATAAATATTTTATATATATATTTTAAAAATAAAACAAGGGGTGCCAATGAAAGTGGAGATGAGGGTGGTTAGGGCATTTTTTTGAGCATAAGGCGTAAGGTATCACCTTCTCCCAAACGTCACTAAAATGACAAAGTAAGATTTTTTTTTAAATGTTTAAAGCCCTCATGGACAAAGAGAATGGTAAAGAGACAACAGCAAATAAGAAATATCAACAAATTTTGTGAAGATGGAAAAAGAGAATACAGGATTGATGTTGACTTAAATCAGAGCAAAGGAAGCACAAACCTATAAGCCCCCAGAAGGTAATATCAATGAGAAGCAAACTGGGTCATCCATGAAGAACCTTTAAAAGATTCAGGAATTGGAAAATAAGATATTACACAACCTGAAGGTCAAGTTTGGAGGTGAGAAAGGGAAACTGACTTAAAATATGCCCAAGCAGCAGTTAAATTCTGGGTTTCTCTCTTCAGCCTTCCACTGCAAGGTAACTACCAACTTCTTGTTCTCATAAAAGAATAAGGGTCTCTTTCTTAAAGAAATTGAAACAGAAATACTCCATCTTGAAGACCTCAGGCATAGCTGAAAGCAAGGATAAAGTGCTAAATGGAAAAAAGAGAGAGAGAGAGATTAAATCTGTTTACTAAGAGGTGACACAAGCCTTACCATCTCTTCCTCATCCAGTTGCCAGAATGCCTACAGACTGGATCCTAACCTCTTAGGCATTGTGGTTGACAGCCTTCCAAAGTGCTTCCACATAATCCCTGTCTGCTGGAATTTACATCCTTAGGTAATAATCTTCCCTTGTATGTGGGCTGGACCCAGTGACTCACTTCTAACAAATAAAATATGGAAAAAGTGATGGAAAGATTAGGTAACTGAAGACTGTCTCATCTCGCTGACACCCTCTTGGCTTCTCATCATGTTGGAGAGACTTAAGTGGCAAAAAACAAAGCATCTAACAACATACGGATAGGAATTGAAGCTCAGTGCAACAGTTCACAAGAGACTGAATCTTGCCAATAATCTCCTAACTGAGCTTAGTAGCAGATCCTTCCCCAGTCGAGTCTTGAGATGACTAGAGTGCTAGCTGCCCCCTTTGATTGTAGCCTTTGAGACAATCTGAGGCAGAGGAGACAAAAAGCCATGTCCAAATCCTGATGTGAAGAAACTGTAAGATATAAATGCTGTTTCAAGCTGCTACATTTTGGGATACTTTTTATGCAGGAATAGATCATTACTAAAGGCATTTTGGAACATCCCTCTATCAAAAACCTGAATGCTCAAGATAAAAGACCTACAGAAATGGACATCTGGTATACTCTCAACAACAACAACAAAAGTCTGACCACCCTACAATAAAGTCCACAATCCAATAAACTCTGCACAAGAATCTAGATCTACCAAATAGCTCTTGATATGAACAGGCAGCCAAGGGTCACAGGAAGTTGATTGAAAGCTCCAATGTGGAAGGAAAGCTAAAACAAACTTACAAAAGAAACTTTAAGAAAATAGAAGCAATTCACACACACCCATGGCAACAAGTTAAGCTACAAATTAAAATTACTATTTTCAGAAAGATAAAGACAGATACTACATCTATCAAACAGTGAGAATTGTAGAAGACAAACACAGTAAAAGGAAGAAGGGAGGAAGGGGAAGAACAGGAGGAGGAGAAAGTGTGGTGGGAATGGAAGAAAATAAATAAAAATTATTCTAGGAAGATAAAAATAATTGCTAAAATGGAAAATTCAATAGGTTGAAAATATAATTGAGGAACATCACAAACTCTAAAAGGCAGAGAAAAGGCTGATATGATATAGAAGGTAAAACACACACATACACACAATCAATTCAGGAAGTTTAGTATCTAATAGGAGTACCAAAAAGAGATACCAAAAGAGGATTAATTAAAAAAAATAATAAACTAAATATTCCCAGACTAGAAAACACGCTTCTCCAGATAGCAAAGAGCCCACAGAGAGCTCAGAAAAGAGATAATAAATCACAGTAAGATATATAATCATGACATTTCAAAACATCAGAGAAAAAAAGAAGAGCCTAACAGTTTCCTGGGAGAGTAGATGTAGATCGTTTGCAGATAACCTGGAATATGAACAGCAGTGGAATTTTCAAAAACATACATTAGAAGCCAAAGACAAGACAATGACTTCCAAAGTTTGGGGAAGCTAATTTTTTTAAAGGTGTATTTATATGAGAGAGAACAAGCAGAGAGGAGAGGGGAGGGGAGAGGAAGAGAGAATCTCAAGAAGATTCCCCACTGAGTATGGAGCCCCATGTGGGATTCAATCTCACAACCCTGAGATCATGACCTGAACCAAAATCAGGAGTCAGACGTTTAACCAACTGAGCCACCTAGGCAGCCCTGGGGGAAACTAATTTTTAACCAAAAATCAATACCTAGCCAATTGACTATGAAAGCAGAAAAAAAAAAGTGAAGTACAAGATCTAAAAAGTTGTACACAAAGTACCTTTATACAGGAAGTTATTGAATGTGGTGAACAAAACAAACAGCAGAAACAGACCCATAAATACAAAGAACTAGTGGTTACCAGAGGGATGCAGGGTACAGGTTGGGCAAAATGGGGGTGCAGGGGAGTGGGAGATGGAGGCTTCCAGTTATGGAATAAAGAAGTCATGGGAATAAAAGGCAGAGCATAAGGAATACAGTCAACGATACTGTAATAGCGTTGCATGGGGACAGATAGGAGCTACACCTGTGGTGAGCACAGCATTACACAGAGCTGTTGGATCACTATGTCATACACCTGCAATGAATGTAACATTGTGTGTCAATTATACTTCATGAGGAAAACTTTTTTTAAGTGGTGCACGTGAGGGAATAAATTGATAGAAAACGGTCTAGGTATGAAGAAACTCAATATGGGTAAAAGGATATGACAAGCTCTAGAAGGAAGGCAAAAAGAAGTGTCAAGACAAGACTTGTATAGCAAATCTGGAAGAGACACTGCTGAAGCTAGAACAAGCGGATTTGGAGCTCCAAAAGAGGAAAACCATGATCTAACAGTTCACCTGATGAGGGCATTGAACAGCTGGTGGAAATAAAAGAAAAGTCTGTTGGATGTATGAGGAGAATTAGAATTAGTTTCATGTAAGTGAAACAAATTGAAAATTTGAGACAATTTTTAATGGCAGAAAAAAAGTTTTAGAAGAGAAAAAACCTTCACCATAGAATACTATGCGACTAAGCAAGTGAATATTTCATGAAATAGGCTATTTCATAATCACAAGATGTACACTCTGAAAATACTTTTAATCAAAAATTTGAAATGTAATTATATTAGAAAGGATAGGAAATACAGCAGGGAACAGGGGTGCAGGAGAGATAAATCCTCACATAAAAGGAACTGGATATTATATCACTAAAAAGATGAACCAAGAAATGATAAGAGGGGAATGTTATTTACAGTATAGAATGGAAGAGTCCATGATATACACAAAGGAACTGGAAGTGGCTTTCTAGGAGACGTGAAAGGTGGAGGAAAGTACTAGTGCTCTTTATGTTAAGCCTTTCCATTTGTCTTTATATATCACCTTAATTAAAAAGAGCTTTAAAAACAAAAGAATTACACAAATCTGTTGCTCTCAAAGGATGTTCTTAATCTACAATTAAACAAAAACCCAAGATGCCTCTGAATGTGGTAAACTCCCTAATTTTCACTGAATCAGAGAGAAATACACTTTATATGTGTGTAAACAAAAAAGTATAGACAATACTGAAAAATATACATTGATTCTGATTTATTAGGGGGCAGTAGAGTTGGAGTGGGGAGGAGACAGATCATTAATTTCCATGCAAAACTTTCACCTTTGACCTGCTACAAATCTTAAAATTAAAAATTCAGTCATTTGTATCCTAAGCCAGATAAGTTTTTTCTTTTACTGCAAAGGACATTAATGGGACAATTGATGAAATATGAATAAATTGAGTAGATTCAAGTGTTATATCAAGGTTAATTTCCTGCTTTTGATAATTATACCATTGTTCTCAAAGAGAATGTTCTTGCTTTAAGAAATATTTTGGAGTAAAAAGAGCTTTATGTCTGTAGCTTTCAATCAATTCAGATAAATATATGTGTGTGTATGCACACACACAAATCAATACAGAGAGAAAAAATAAAGCAAACGTAACATTTGAGATGATCTGGATGAAGAGTTTAGGAATTCTTTGTATTATTTTTGCAATGTTTTTATACAAATAAAAAATTTAACCAGGTGCAAACAGACTCTTCTGTTATTCCCAGTAATACATCCCTGAGAGTGACACAAAAATACTGTCTTTTTGTCATAGTGTTATTAGGAAGATCCCACCATCAGATACTCATTACAGAAATCATTTAGGAACCAAGAGATGTTATGTCTGTGTTCTTCCCAAGACAGAAGGAAGTTAAAATGACAAATAAGACTCACCACCCTGAAGTGGTTTCAAGAAAATGCACTATAATTGTTTCAGAAAGAATTATTTGGAAAGGAAAATATTTTTTGCTCTGCTTCTCATATTGCATCTATATCAGACAGGTTGATCTTATTAAAGATAATTGAAATGGAATTTTAAAGCGTATTTTTTTAGGTGCTTCAAAACCCTGAATAAATTGAAATGGAGCCAGTTCCCCCAGATACATACTTGAAGTAATTGTTTTTCAAACTTTATTGAAGGCATTTCGGAACCAGGTCAGAGTTTTGTGTGGGTTAACATTTCCTATTATTTCACTCTCCTTTCAAGGTTAGCCACTGTATAGTAGGACTAAATTTAATAAGGGACAAGCAAATAGTATTAGATGGTTAGCTCTGTTTAATTGCCCCTCAAGTCTACCCACTAAAATTTAACAATATATAATAATATAACATATAATAATATAATAATAAAGACTAAAGTCTTTATACTGAGACGTTTGGTCACCTATAAGCACATATTCTGTTACAACCTGCCTCTGCCTTATTTACATAATAAATATGATGTGTGGGAAGTGCAACTACTTAGCTGGGTAAGCAATTACTTATTTAGGTAAGTCAATTTGTTTCTGTGGGTGTCACTTTTCCTTATCATTAAAAAGAAGCACATTGAACTACATGACTTCAAGTTCCTCTTCAGCTCTAAGAATACTTGTATTAGGGTTCTCCACAGAAACAGAACTAACAGTATGGGAGGGGGAGAGAATGAGAGAGAAGGAGTGAAATTCTGACTGATTTTAAGCGATTGGCTCACATGATCATATAAGTGCAAGTCTAAAATCTATGGAGTCAGTTGGTAGGCTGGAGATCCAAGGAAGAGTTGCAGTTTGAATCCAAAGGCTTTCTGCTAGCAGAATCTCAAGTTGGTTGGAGGAGTCCAATCTTATTTGTTGTATTTTTTTCTTTGATAGACTCCCTGCCCAGCATGGGGTTTAAAATAAAGACCCTGAGATCAAGAATAACATCCTCTACCAACTGAGCCAGCCAGACACCCCTCAACCTTACTTCTATTAACATCTTCAATTGATTGCATGAGGCCCACCTACATTACTCAGGGTAATCTGCCTCACTCAAAGCCCACGAATATAAATGTTGATCCCATTCAAAAACATCTTCACAGAAACATCCAGAACTTTTGCCAAAAATTTGGACACTCTGGTCCAGCCAGGTTACCCACAAAAATGACTATGATAATACTTAATGTTATAATTACTTCAAAAGTTTAAAAGTCAGAAGCAGTGTAAGGAAAAAATTATTGTCATAATATTCATACAGAGAATCCTAATAAACTCGACCCCAACTCCTTGAAAAGCATTGTAGTTTTTAAACAAGTGAGATGTTCTTTCTCATTGTGTTTGAGCCAATGCATGGAGTAAAATTAGCTGGTAAGCAGCATTTTCAACTACCAACAGGACATTGCATATAATGTCAAAATAGGTGACTTCAATAAAACAGTTTGAATCCTTCTATTGAATCCACCTCATATCTACTAAAGATGGTTCTGGCCTAAAAATCTCAGAATGTAGGTTTGAACAGAATTCAGAGGCCTATTATCTGTGTCCTTTTTTCTAGAATTGTACATCCCAGCTTCCTTCATATGGATTCTAGCTCATTGTTTCAGTGTTGTAAAATCATATTTGGAGTAACATAACAGTCCTCCCATCACATTATGAGGAATATTTATCTCAGCAATAAAAATGCATTAACTAGCAATCATGTTATCACTTATTTAAAAATTAACAGTTTTGAAGTTAAAGAAAAATAGCAATGTTATACTGATACTACCAAAAGGAAACATAAATCTCTTTTATTTGCCTTTAGACTCTTATTCCTCCAAGGATTCTAATATCTTGGAATGTGGGACCAACTCTAAGGCAAGCAATAGGCTTCCACTAGTATTCTCTCACCATCACAAAATAACTCTGAGCAAATTTAATTTTAATCACTGCACTAGTGCCCAACAAGAAAATGTAAGTGAAAGAAGCCACAATTTGAGAATATAGCACTCCTTGGTCTTTCCAACATTTCTTAGTCTTTTGCTGACTCATTCACCTGAGAACTTTGGTTATAAATGCAAGAAAGAACCCACGTGGTGGTCTAGTTCCAGAATTCCCAGCAAGACTCACTTTCTTGTTATTAAAAAGAGTGGAAAGTGGCCATCAGAAGGACTTTTGGTTTGCCTATGCATCCTCAGAAAAGTGTGAATGGAGGTGACTGTTGACCTACCACTTTTGTGCTATTGTGCAAAGTTGAGTCTCATCATTGAACATGGAGCAGTAGTTTAAGAAAGGAAAAATCTGGCAGTCCTCATTAATGAATATCTTCTAACTCTCCTCAATGCCCTATACTCCAAGTCCCCTCCTCCTCCCAGACTGAGTGAAAACAAGCCATTCTTTTAAGTCTGAAGTTCCTCATCAAATCTTTTGTTAAATCTGTAGGTACCTTCTCAAGGTGCAAGAGTTCTATGACCAGGGGGCTTTCACACGAGGGGGCACAGCCTGGATGCCCCAAACTGTTTCTTACTAAGCCTCAGCTCTCCGCAAACCAGATCTGATGACAAACTGCCAAGTTCAACAAAATGAAATTTGCAATATATACATATATCAAATCATTATGTTGTATACATTGGTCTCATATGTAATATATCAATTTTAGCTCAAGAAACTGGGGGAGAAATCATCTGGCATCTGTACCTACATGTTACAAAAGATTATTTGCATACAGTTCCAAGGGTAAAAGAGGTTATTATTGTCATTAGGGTCAATCCTTAAAGGGAATTATTTAAAAGGCATGAAAAAGTTCTTCAAACTGACAAACATATACAATAACAGAGTGCAGTCGTAAGCAAACAGGAAGAAAGTTAGTGCCACCCCATTCATTTCATGAGGTGTTAACTGGAAGAAGGAGGTAGGGAGAATGAATCATAATGCCCATGATTGGAATGCAAGAAAAGTACCAAATAAGTGGCTGGTCAAGGGCCCAGGTCAAGAAGTTCCCTTGCAGCAGACTTCTAACCAGAGCTATCCCAAGCAGAAGAGCACTGAGAAGGCATTTTGGACCTGCAGAGCCCAATGATTCCCTTAATTCCACACTCACCCCCAAAAATAAATCCTAGAAAATACCTAGATCCAATGGTGCCCCAGTTTCCCCTGGGTGTCTTGACATGAAATGCTCAGGAAGTTAAAGGTCTCTCAATAAGATAGGAACTCTTTCTTAACCACTTCACAGGGATTTATGGAAGAACAAAGTTATATAGGTTTTTACACATGGAGTTGGTATTGCCACTGACAAAAAAATTAAGCTCCGTGCATGAATGGGATTGTGATAGAGACAAGGGACACATGGCCTACTTTCAGTCTTAAAAAGAGGTGCTTCCTTAGGAAGAAAATACCCTTCAGTTGCATGGCATGCACTCTTCACCCAGTCTGTTGAAGTTGGCACTCAGCAATTTTGACTCAGAAATTAATTTCGGATACGCAGATCTGGGACTTCAAAAGATATATCTGTGCCAATAAAAAGCATTCAGACGGTAATGACTTTGCACAACCAAAGTGATTCTTAGTAAACAAAAACAGCCATTAAACATATCGGGTCCTTTCACACAAAATGACCAACCAACGTCTGCTTTGTGTTAGAGGAAACTAATGGTCATAAATTTTATTTAACTCCTGCTTCTGTGGGAAATAAAAGCAATGCACATAAGAATCAAACCCCTGGGAAATTGCTGATCCTAGGTAATTCAGTGTCATGACACTGCTGCCCAAAGTACACAGATTTTGCTGTGATTTCCTACAATAATGTCTGTAATCTTAATGATAGGGTAGTTGACGAGGTGCTCAGCAGTATATCAAACATTCACACTCCCTGACGGGTTTGCAACCCAGACAAATATGTTCATCTAACTTTTCCAATGTTGCCTCCCCTGTGCTCTGGCCTGTTACCTTTTCTCCATCTCTATGTCACCATTCCTGAAACGGACCGTCCACCTCCCATGCAGGAAGCATATGTGTCTTTGCCCCCCACCTTCTCAAAGAGCTTTGCCTTTGTCTTCTTTCATAGGACATCATCCCTCCCTTTGCACTCTTTGTCCTCTTGACATCATCCCTCCCTTTGCACCATCCATCCTCTACCCCAGTCTTTCCCCTCTTCTTCTGCAGCCAAAGCTCCTACCTTCCACATCCATCTTTGTTTAATTATCTAATGTTTTTATGTAAACATTTGAAGGAAAAGAACATGCCAAGACATTCACTAGGCAAAAAAAAGGGGGGGCGGGTAGCAAGAGAATGAAAGAGAGGAAAGAGAACTTCAAAAGTGGAAAGACAGCATTACTTCGAGAAGAACCCTGAATGCTTGTTAGGGAGAAGAACTAAAACTAGAACTTGTGGCCCTTCCTTCCTTGGGTGTGCACTCTGTTCTCAGCGACAGATCAAAGGAGACAAATCCCCCTCTGTGGAGCCCTGACCATCAGGGACTGGAAAGTTCGGGAAAAGTTTTCCTGTGTGCAGTCAGAAATATTTTAGAAGTTGGACATTCAAAGGATGAAAGTGATATGCTGGAATAACGAAGGCCAGCCCGGCTTAAATAAATAAATAAGTAAATAAGCATGGCGAGCAGGGAAAATATGGTTTCATTAGAGAAGCCTTTCTGGGTAATAGAAAACTAAAGAAATACTGGGAGAAATCAAGCAAAAGAAAATTAGGAGCCGCAAAACTGGAGATAAAGTAGAATTAGAGGTAAAAGAAGCAAAGGCAGGATATAATCTGGAAGGTCAATTGATAAACTATGTAGCAAGCACTGAACCAACACCAATCAATACAGCTCAGTATGAACCGAATCACAGCCTAATAACCACATCACATCCATTTTATGGTACTATCTATCACGCAAACAGCAGGAAGCAGTGGCAATTCAACTTACTGCACACTCCAGCGAACTGGCTTCCAAGCATCGTTTGGAAGGAGCAGTGCAGCAGTCTCTGTGATAAAGGGTGAGGGAGCAGACGGCTTGCAGAACAAACAGCCTGTGAGCTCCTGTAAGCACAAATCTGGGGCAAGAGGGGGACAGAGGGACCAGAGAGAGAGAGAGAGAGAGAAGGATGTGGGGTGGGCCTGCTCAGATTCCACATGGAATTAGGGAGTTCTGCTGGATACTGCTCTGCTGCATTATGGAGAAGGGAATCGGGGGCAGGCAGTAGCAGGGGTGAGGGAGGCAGAAGGCCGAGGGAAACCTGAATCAAGCACAGAATTATGGAGAAGCAAGGGCTTGTGAGCTAGTTGAGGTGTCCAAGGCAAGATAAATGAACACTTGCTTCCCCAGAATTAGGGGTTTTATTTAGCCTGTGGGGTTTTTCCCCTACCTTTACATCGCTGGGGCATTTTCACTTTTCTCCTAAGAGGGGAAAAAAAATCCTGAAAGAAAAAAAATACATATTATGTATGTTATTCAAGCAAAAGCCAGAGTGCACGCTCTACACCCTAATATCAAGACTGTTTGGTGGCCGCAGGCTGTCTGCATCATTCTCCTTCCTCCTGGTCTTCTGAGAACCTGCGCTCTTCACTTGGGACAAGGGAGGCAGGGACAGCCACCAAACCTTCCAAGGATTGTATCATATGTATTCTCCAAATTTGTTTCAGATGAACAGCTTTTTATAAGAAGTCAAAATATAGCTTCGTTTTCTTCACTATTATCATTCTCCATCATTATCATTTGTTGTCAGTTTGCTACATTTTGACTTCCTTTCTTTAGCAGAGATGTCAAGTCTGTTGTAAGCTCTGGGTAGAGATGCATGGCACCAGGACTTCAGAGGATTAAATCTATTATAGTGTTAGCATGCAATCACCTTCCTTAACTCCGAAAAAGGTCACAGATGGAAGCCCTGTCTCAACATTGGCTCTGATTACTCTAGGGAATATGTGAAGCATTGAAGTTGGTCAATCAAACCCACCTACCTTGTAAATTATATGTGTCATAGAGTATATTTATAATAAAAAATAATTTTCAAACGGTATATACACTTCGATTTTAAGACCACTCTACCATTCGCCAGCCACATTAAACAAAACAATAAAAAACTACTCAGGCTAATCAAAAAGGAATGCAACATTCCACATTAGAACTTAGTCAAGGTGTTTTACGGAACCACAAGCCTTGACTGTTGGTATGCAGGTGTTTCCTAGGTACCGTTTAGTGTCCTAAATTTTTGATAGGGACACATGCAAAATATTCTCCCTCAAATGCATTACTTGTTCTCTGAGGAATTTACATTTTTCCCTAAACAATTTGGCCGCCAAGGTAAGAACATAACAAAGTTCTCCTCTCCTGTCCTTGTTAGGGATATAGAAGTGAGGGGGCAGATAATAATAAAAAGCATAGACTTTGCCAAACTGAGCCAAAACCAACCTGAAAGCCTTCAGTTTTGCACTGAATTTAGAATCCAAAGCTTAAATCCAAATGCCTGAAACTATATCCTTTTGTTCTCCCAGATATATCTTCAGCCTCCAAATCGAGCAAATGTTTTTCCCACAGATGACCTTTTAAACATGTTAGCTTACTTTCATGTCCCATTTTTTTTCCAAATTGCATCAAGCAATTTTTAAAATGAGACTCACAGCACTTCACCTTGTGTCTCATCTAACAACAGATATGCGCAATCCTACAATGACCCAGAAATCCTTAAAGCTGTGTCTCTTTCCTATATAAATCATTCTTCTACTATAGCACACCTTGTACATTGTCACATATGAATGCAGGTAGGTGTTATAACTAGACACTCAATGGGAAGAAGGTATATGCATGTGTGAAAGGCCATGAATGTGATGGTGGAAGCATGTTGAGGTCAGAAATGAAGGGGGGAAGGAGAGAAAAGTGAAACTCTGCAGGTGCACAAGCATTTAGAAAGAAGTACATCATGGCTGGTTCCTTTTAGCAAAGATTATACCTTTAAACTCAGGAACAATGAAGAAAATTTAAAAATAAAGTTAGGAACAAATCTAGATGGGCAGAAATCAAAACCCAAAAGGTGGAGGGAAATTAAAATGAGTACATCAGTAATTTAAATAAATTCAGGTATCCAGATTTAAAAGGAGGGAAGGAAGGAAGGAAGGAAGGAAGGAAGGAAGGAAGGAAGGAAGGAAGGAAGGAAGGAAGGAAGGAAGGAAAGGGACTCCTAGAAAAAGGGCACTATCTTTGTTGCAATCTTATAATCTTTGAAAATAACATAAAAAAGAAGACAGAGACAGACAAGTGTTGTTATTCCTCAAGTAAATTTTAAGATGAATTCTGGAAAATACAGACCTGCTTTTCCTGATGTTATCTCCTTGCAAAATGATTGTCATTAAAACTTACAAAGATTTCATTTAGTTCCAGAAACTTAAATGCACAAGTTGTGAGATGGGGGTGGGTGGGTGGGGGGATCTAACTTGGAGTATAGTTTCCCAAAATGGTTTTATGATACAAAAAAAAAAAAAAAAAAAAAAGAGGGAAGGCTCAGGCTGTGTCCTTCTAGCTTGTGCTGGATGTGCTGGTGATGCTAACCGAGTCTGATTCTTTGTTTCCTTATTGGTAGATGCATTTTATAACATCCACACTTCTTGCCTCAGGATTACTATGATGTCCAGTGAGATACATTAAAATACATGCTGTAAAATTTCATGGAAAACCAGGGATATTATTATCAATATACACAAAAGAAGATTTTTTTTAAGTTACAGTAGACTATCCACGAAGAGTGAGCCAATACCTGATTGGCATTGATAGAAGAACAGTGAGTGAAGTGATACTTTTTTCAACTTTACTGTTTAGGCTACACCGGTAACAGACCTTAAAGGAAATGATTTCTGTCTTCCTATGTCTAAATGGCTGGCAAGGAAGAAGGACCACTTGCCTTACTCTTTGTCCAGAACAGAACCAAAATAGTCAAATAGAAATTACAAGGAGGGCAGCTCAGGTGGCTCAGTGATTTAGCGCCACCTTCAGCCCAGGGCCTGATCCTGGAGACCCAGGATCGAGTCCCACGTTGGGCTCCCTGCATGGAGCCTGCTTCTCCCTCTGCCTGTGTCTCTGCCTCTCTCTCTCTCTCTCTCTCTCTCTCTCATAAATAAATAAAATCTTTAAAAAAATTACAAGGAGATTTCAGTTGGTTAGAAATTGACTATAAATACCTATGACCATTTTCAAATGCAATTTCTTATAGTTTTAGCTATGGTAAAAGAAAGGAGTAAGTCAGTAATTTGGAGAAGAATCCCCTGACAGTTCTCTATGTGAAAAGCACACTCTTGAGATGCAGAGTGTATATATAACATGCACAGCCTGACAAGGCAGGAAGCCCTTTCCCCCACCAAGAAGTGGAGGTGTTTTCATGTGTACAAATCTGTGAAGAGAGTCAAGAGTTACAAAGCACACACATTCCATGGCCATCCCACAGACCCATGAAGAATTCTCGCTTCCCTCCCTCATGTTCAAGAGACTATTTGCTAGAGTGGGCACTTCTCATTTCCCAAGAGCCTCATCCTTGTTCTTCGAAAATTGCCCCTCACCATAAATTGCCCCTAACTCTTGGGGTGTGCAATAGGGCAGATAAAAGGCATCCCCATCTATTCCCTCCACTTGGAAAAATAGAGCAACGACTTCATCATAATCAAGAATCCACATACAGGGATCCCTGGGTGGCGCAGCGGTTTAGCGCCTGCCTTTGGCCCAGGGCGCGATCCTGGAGACCTGGGATCGAATCCCATGTCGGGCTCCCAGTGCATGGAGCCTGCTTCTCCCTCAGCCTGTGTCTCTGCCTCTCTCTCTCTCTGTGTGTGACTATCATAAATAAATAAAAATTAAAAAAAAAAAGAATCCACATACATTCAAAAGCCCATGACTTTCTGCAAATTCCTGATCATTTTCAATAGAATATTTAAAACTGAGAAGAGAGAGACCAATAGTTGACCAAAACTCAGCTAGGATATCTGCTGACTAAGGAGAAAAAAGACCATGAGATGGCTCTGTCAGAAATGGAAAGCAGTCCTCAGAGAGAACCCACTACCAGCTTTCTCAGTCTATAGTAACCAAAAGCCAAACAGCTGGAAAGTGCTGGGATTCGACACTAAACCATGGGTGCAATGTGCTGACTTGACTGGCAGCCAGTATGTGGCCAGCAAGGAGTCCCAAGGGCATTGCTTCCTGTGGAGCACCTTGGTGGAACCTCCCAGAATAGCTTCAACAAAAGCCTGCCTGGCTCACCATTATTGAGAAATACTCACAATCTCATACTTTGCAAGTGCTAGATTCACGTAGGTAGCCCTTTCTCCAAGAATTCTGCATGCACAACAAATATCTAAACCACCCGTAAGTTGCATTTACTCCTTCAATTATGTTACTTGTGTTCTGTTAGTTTTTTCTTGTAAAAAGAGTATTATTTTAAAACTATATTAGAATAGGTAAATCTATAGGGTTTCTGGGCATTGGAAGGGAGGGAGGAACCAAGAGGATTTGTTTAAGGGGTTCGGGGTTTCCTTTTGAGGTGATGAAAATTTTTGGAACTAGGCATTCACAACACTGTGAATGCACTAAATGCCACTCAATTGTCCACTTTAAAATGGTGAATATTATGTTATATGAGTGCCACTCAGCCATAAAAGATATTAGAATGGGATTGAAGATTTAGAGGCAAAGGGCCTGTGCTAATTAGAAAAATCAACCTCCTGGCCCATAAAAAAACACGCCATTTCCTTCTCTGTTTCTTATGGAGAAACTCTGCCATGGTCACACTCAGAAGCACATGAAATCATCTTTCCCAACCCAGAGAAGTTTTGGCCCTGCGATGAGTTAGTCAACATTGATTGTTCCTCTGGGGCCTGGCACTTGGCATTTAACATCTTCCTTCCCTTTGAGGCTCAGGAAACAATGGAAATACTGTCTTCCATTTTCAGACATGTTACAACTCTCACAAAGAGATCACTATGAAGAGGTTCTTGTCCAATGTACTGGTTGAAGTGTGTCCAATTATTATTGATACTGCACTTTTCCTCAGACGGACTTATTAAATGACTCATATCTGTAGAATTCCTTAAACAAAACCTATTTGGAATTTATCTACTCTATCTTGGAGAATGGCATCCAAGAATAGATATTTCCCACAGAAAGAGATGTGTTTGAAAAACAAAATAAAAAAACACCAAAGAGATCAGACTTGTGGTTACCAGAAGGGATGGGTGGGAGGAGGAGGGGCTGGGGGAAGATGGCCAAAAGGTACAAACTTGCAAGTATAAGATAAATAGGCACTAGGGATGTCACATACAAGATTATCACCATAGCTAACACTGCTACAATGTACATAGCAAAGTTGGTAAGGGAGGAAATCCTAAGAGTTCTCATCACAAGAAAAAATATTTTCTTTTTGTTGTCACTATAAAAGATGATTGATGTTAACTAAACCCACTGCAGTAATCACTGTGCAGTATATGTAAATCCAACCATCATGCTGTACACCTTAATTTATACACTGATGTTTATTGATTATTTTCCAATATAACTGGAGCTTGAAATGTGTGTTTGGTATCACCTAGTATATTAGTAAAGGTTCTCCAGAGAGAGAGATAAAGAAATTTATTGCATATAACTGGCTCGTGATTATGGAGGCTGAGAAGTCCTAAGATCTGTAGTTGGCAAACTGGAGACCACAAAAGCTGATAGCGTAGTTCCCAGTCCAAAAGCCATCAGGCTTGAGGTCCATGAAGAGACAGTGTTTTCAGTCTTCAATTCAAATCCAAATATAGGAAAAGACTGATGTCCCAACTCAAAGCAGACAACAGATCTTCAACTGACTGGGCGATACCCTACCATATTAGGGAGTGCAATTGACTTCATTCAGCCTACCAATTCAAATGTTAATCTCATACAGAAACACCTTCAGACACACCTGTGGCCCAGTCAAGTTGGCACATAAAATTAACCATCACACCTGTTCAGAGACCAGGTGGACCAGGTTATCACACGCCTCATAGCTCCCAACACAGGGTCTTACCAAAAAAAGAAAGAAAGAAAAAAAAAAGGTAGAAACTCAAATATTTGTTGACTAGGGAATGCAGTCTTTATTTTCTCCAAATTTGTTAAGAAACGTATCCAGTAAAAATATTCAAGTAGTCCTCAAGCCAAATGAACCATTTAAAATAAACTATATTTAGTTTATTAGCTTGGATGAAGGGTGTAACTGCTTATAAAAATGAGCAAGGAGAGGGTTCCTGGTGGCATAAGACCACTTTCTTGATCCCTTTCAGACCTGTAGAAGTGTCCAGAAATGGGCAGGCGAAGACCTAAAGTAAGATTGTTTCTGGAGAGAGCTGAAATATGCGGACTGAGAATTTTTATTGTAATGTGTTAAAGTAAATAGCATAATCGTAAGGAAACATTCTACATCAACAGAGAGAGGGTATATTAAATCATGTTCTTGTTCAAACGGCATAAAGGTTTAGGGCATGGACAGAAGGAAGAAACAGCCTCGCTGAGGAAAACAACCTGACCATGCCTGATGGTTCCAGGCAAGGTTGTCAATCTGTTTCTTTAATTGTCAAATGCGGAAGGTAACACTTACCATATGGCACCTAGGTCAAGTAATTCAGACATTACTCAACATGGTATGAACGCTCCATAGACATCAGAATTTGGGAAATTTGTCACACACGTGGCTAAAGAACTGTCTTCCAAGACTAAAGGTTTCAGCACATCAGATGGTCCACAGGATGGCAGGCAAAAGCCACAAACACAGTTCCACTGTACGATTAGATTAAGATCCCAATCAATCTACCCAAGGTTACAAACTTACTGGAGGCCACGTGGCCACAAGAAGAGCAGGTGCAGCCTATCTCCATGAATCCCGGAGTCCCTGTATGGGAGTGGAACACGCCAATGTGCTGCCCACACAAGAAAGGGTTTGGCCAGGTCCAAGAGCCCCTTTCCTGCTGTGGATGAAAGAGGAAAATAGAACCAAGCATACCCCAACCATCTCTAGGTCATTAATGGAAATGATGAACATTCACCTGATCCCTGAGCTTCACACTAAGCTCAGCAGTGGTCAGAGGAGTGGCAGAGTCTATGCCCATAGGCTCTGAACTGCGGCTCAGGCTCATTCACCAGCTTCCTGGGAGGCTGACGTCCTCACCCCAGTCTCTCTGCTTAATGACCTTAGCGCATACTGAGTGTATGTGCTCAGGACACAAGTCCATTGATCTTCAGGGACCATCTTCAACATGAACACAATGTTCCTTTTACTTCCACTGCTTTCCAGTGAAGGTTTTGTGAAGCTAGTTTCCCATCCTGTCTGTGGCTAGATCAGATGCACAGGCTGAGTACAAAGGGGTAACACCCAGGCAGAGGGAGTCAGAGACATTTCAAACAGGCTATATCACCCTCCCCTTAGTATTGTCACCTCTACTCACCCACTCACCCACACGGATGTCTGAAGGGCTTCAGCAGAGACAAGTACCTGGAAAGAAACAGAATTTTGTTGCTACAGTTTAGATATTCCAGAGAAAAAATATCCTCTAGCCTTGTGAATCATGTAACATGGCACAATTTTAGAGAAGACAGAAGGCAGGTTTTAGGTGTGGAGGAAGACAAGAGGTGGGAGAGGAAAAAACACACACCAAGCATTGGACACCCAGGTTCCGAGCTCAGGAGCACCAACAGAAACTAACTGATATAGTGAAGACAAAAAAAGCAAAAGAAAGGTAAAATCTGGAACTAGAGGCAGGAAGACACCAAAGAAAAGACCCCATCTGCTAAGAAGCAGCTTTTCCATTGTTCTTCCCTCATTGAGCAGTGGAGTCAAAACACACCCTATGGTTCACAAGAGAGGGAAGTAATAATGTCCTACAAGGTTAGTTGATAAACAAACGTTTTACGACAAGGGGGAGGGGTGATAATGGCCCCTAATTGCCACATAAATTTTAAATGGTTCTTCAGCTCTAACCTTCCCTACAAAGCATCAGATCATGTTATTGGCCTCATGACACAGCTGGCCTCCACACTTCTACCTTCTTAGATGTCTCTATGTGCAACCGAGTCAATTAATTCCTAATGAATCAAAGCCCAAATTTTGCTGTGAGCCTGTGCTGACTTAAGAAATCAGCATCCTAATCTATGTTGAAAATAATGCTAGACCCTCTCTCCCCTATCATGCATACTCTGTTTTCGTGGTGGAATTACACCCAAGGATCTGAGTTTCTAGTACATTTGGCCCTTGAGCAGTGCGGGTTTGAACTCCACCAGTCACCTTATATGCAGATTGTTTTCCTCAATACAGTACAATACTGTACATGAATTTTCTCTTTATGATCTTAATAGCATTTTCTCTCTAGCCCACTTCTATGAGAATTATAGTATATAATACATATAACATGCAAAATGTGTTATTCAACTCCTTAGGGTCTTCTACAGCTTCTGGTCAAAATAGAGTCATTTTAGGGACTCAAAAGCTACAAACAGATTTCCACCTGTGTGTGGATTAGTATACCTAACACCCACCATCGTTCAAGGGTCAACTGTATACCAATACATTTTGATTCAGGTAGCACCACATTAAACAGACGCTGGTATCTTAAAAGGCACTCACAAGAATCTCAGTGATTTTTGAGCTGTGTATTTCAAACATTAATATGTACCTGAGTTACCTGGGGGTTTTGTTAAACTTCAGTTTCTGATTTGATGGGTCTGAGTTTTGTTGTTGTTTCCAGATTTCATTTATTTATTTGAGAGCGAGAGCACGAGCTGAGGGAGATGCAGAGGGAGAGGAAGAAGCAGGCTCCTTACTGACCAGGGAGCCCAACGTGGGGCTCAATCCCAGGACCCCAGGATCATGACCTGAGCAGGAGGCAGACAGTTAACTGACTGAGCCACCCAGGCGACCTGGTAGTTCTGAATTTCTAACGTGCTCCCAGGTGATGCTGATGGTGCTGGGTGACAGTCAAGCTTTGAGTAGCAAGTGAAGAATAACATGTGAAGGTAAATAGTGTCAGTTTGCAAGATGGGGTGAGAGTGGTATTTGTATAGCTTCAAGGAAACAGAGTTAGAAGGATCCTTAGCAACCGTAAGCATGGATTCTTGAGATCATTCAAAAAGTCACCTGTGGAGGAAGAAACATTTTAAGATTTATTTTAGAGAGAGAGAAAGAGAGCATGAGCAGGAGGGGCAGAGAGAGGAGTGAGGGTGGGTAGGATCTCAAGCAGACTCCACGCTCATGACCCTGAAATCACGAGCTGAGCCTAAACAAAGAGTCAAACTCTTAACGGTATGCACCACCCAGGTGCGCCAGGAAGAAACCTCCTAGTAAATTCTAATTCTTAGGTCAACTTCTGGTGCTCTAAAATCCAAAATCCAAAAGGTAAATGTGCACATATGAAAACCTACCTGAAAGTTTCAAAGTTTCATCAAAACATTCAACTACAAGGCTTATATTCCTCACTTACAAAAGATCAAAGATTACATTCTCTGATGTAGTTTCATTCCCATCCTAGATCTTTGGTGGAAAGTGAAGATGATGCAGGTCCAGAGAAAAGGGACTGACTCCTTATCATCTGGAGACCAGACTAAAAGAAGAGAATTGAAAATATATTCTCTAATTCCCCCTCTTTCCTTTTATTAAAAAAACGTATCTTTCAATCTCTTCAGGGTCACCCAGCTAGTCAGCCACATAGCTAATCACTGGAAAATGTGGCACTAAAATCACTAACTCTTAACTCCTGATTCATTGCTTTGCTTTTACAGGCTTAAGGAAAACTTTCCATGTTTAACCTTTGCTTTGGGGTGAGTACTTTGCAATTATAAAATTATATGCAAGGGTGAAAGAAACAGGCTTTAAAAAAAAAAAGTTTGGCATCTCAAATGGCTTACAAGCAAAAGGCAAGCCTGATGACCTCTTCATAGCACCATCCGGCTACAATCAGTAGGAAAATAGTGTCAGTTTATGCTTAGAGTGATAGAACCAGCAGAAGAACTAGCTGTTGTGTAAAATACACAGTCTGTTATGGGTCATTTGGATTTGTTCTAAAGAACTAAGTGAAGATGTGGTTATAGGGTGAAGCCAAGGAACTAGCTGAGGACAGGGATTATTTCAAAAACAAGGATTATATTGTCCAACACCAAGGAAAATTGCTAAGGATGCTTCCTCCTGCATAAAAACAATGTGCTTACATTCATGTTACAAAGAATAGAGATCTTAATTAGGTCTAAGACCAGGCAAGAAACTTTACATGAGTCCTGGTCCTGTGGGAAAATGTCCCAAATTGACACACTGGATAATTCTTTTTATGCTGAATTTACTGCGTTTTAAGTCTTTAAGAGAAATCTCTTAATTATTTTGGTCTTCTGCAGCATTGTCAAGCATTTTGGTGCATGATTTTCTCAAATCCTTGAAATGTCTGCTTTGTGTATCTTATGAAATACTTACTATAGAAAAGTCCAGTTTTCAGCGGCAAGGAGAGATATAGAGATTAAAAAATGATTCCTTACCCTTTATGCAGCTCAGTGTCCAGGTGGGGAGACAGATCTGTGCACACAAATAGAGCATGAAGAGAGGGGGCGGGCAGCATGATCTTGGCTATGAAATGAAGTAGCCTCAAGCTTCCAACATGAAATGTGTATAGCGCAGCGGTTCAGAATGCAGACCTGATGTTAGATTCTCTGTGCTCAAATCCCAACTGCTCTACTTAGTATGTGTCCTTCGACAAATTAAACTTCTTCTTACCTCAGTTTTTCCATATGTAAAATCCTATAAGGATTGAGGACATCTGGGTGACTCAGTTGGTTACACATACAACACTTGATTTTGGCTCATGATCTCAGGGTCCTGGGATTGACCCCTGTGTCAGGCTCCCTGCTGACAGGGAGAAGCAGAGTCTGCTTCTCCTTCTCCCTCGGCCGCCCCACCCATTCTCACTCGCTCTAATAAATACTTTTATTTTTTCTCTAATAAATACTTTTTTCAAAAAGAATAAGGATTGGAAGATATTGATGAAGAAGGAGAGACGGATGAAGGAGAAGATGAGTCATGGAACACGGATGGATTCCAACCTTCCTTTTCTGATTTTCTCCAGTCTCCAGGAGCAAGTTGCAGTCTTTTTTTTTCTTCCTCTTTTGCTCATTCACCTTAGTTTTCGAAGTCTCTTTTTTCTCCCTTGATACCATGGTTCTCAACTTATTTGAGGAAGAAATACCTTGAGCAGAATACAGTGAGAAAAGAGTCTCTGCCCCTTTCTGTTCCAAATTTATTTTTTATCCCTTCCTGTCTCAACAAAAACTTGATGGAATCAACACCACTGTTGTCTGTGGTGAAAAAAAGGAAAACCTTCTGCTCCCTTAGTTCTGCTAGAAGCTGGAGGGTGTGAGGCCCCTATGTAGTAGTGTCTAGAATTCTAGTTTTCCTCTTTCTCTGTATGTTGGGCTCAGAGATTACACTGTGTCTCTACGTGAATCAGGACAGTTAGCATTTAGCGATATGTACATACTTTGTCTTGTTTAAAAAAAAAACTTTTTAAAAATGGGGTTATAGAAGGTCAGCAAAGAGTGGGTTTGAGATGTCTTGGTGGGTCAAGTGGGCATTTTGACAACATGGTTTCTCCTTTGGCACATTTGTGAAATTTAATGGACATCCTTGCAGTTTAAGATGACACTTTTAAAATAAAACTCTCTCCTGCCACTTCCCACTTGATGGAAGGATCAGCAGAACCTATGGGACCTTATTTGGAATTGACAGTCTCTATTATAATTTTGTTCCTATTTTTAAACTTTTTGTTTCACTGGAAAGGAAAGATGATGCTCCATTTTAAATGTTATGTACAAGTTGCTCTATTACAATAAAACTAAATGTATACACACACACAAAAGAACAGTACTTTCCTTAGAGAGTTGAAGATTAAATGAATCAAGATATGTAAAGTCTTTAGAAGAATGGTCTGTCACAGAGTAAGCTTTACTTAAGTGTAAACTACTTCAATTATTATTCTGCAGAGTGAGCTATTTGATTCCCAAGAACTTAATTTAGCATAGAATCTTCCTAGAACCTACAGGGCAAGAGAGCCAACCAGAAGAAGGGGCCATTCTTAATTTGGTCACATAGTGGACATATGCCTGCTACCTCCCATGGTCTCTGAAACAGTGAAATGGACCATCTCCAAATGTCACAAAAGCTTAGGAAAAGTTTGCTTTCTGTGGCTAACATGTTCTCGCTCCATCATGTGTGCTCCACCAACTGCAGGCAACTTACCCAGTGTGTTTCCAAGCACTGAAAACAGGCTCAACCCGGTGGGCTTACTCTGTTACCCAACACCTTGGCAAGGACTTTAGGCTCAGAGAAGGATTGATTTACAGTAGGGGGAAAAAATAGAAAAGAGAAATATTAAAATAAAGTGCAATCATGTTTCTATTTAAAAGTGGTTACTGCCAGCAGTATTGCAAAATAACGCGGGCCAGCAACCAGAAAGCTGCACCTGCACAGATTCCAGCTGTAGAGCCCTAGAACTCTCACTGTGATTGCTCAATAACTCTCGTATTTAGCACCACTGGCAAAAATTTGGCAAACCTTATATGCCACAAAAACACACATACACACAGACACATACCCATACTCATACATACACCGGCAGTTTGCTTAGCCCCTGTGTCATTAAGACACTCTATTTCTGATGGTCAAGATGGTATTTTTCTTTTAAAACTACTTTTAGAAAATATTTTTCGGTTATTCTTTGAAGTGAAATCATATACAGCTTTATATTCAACCCTACTGAGCTCCTCCTAAATCAAGTGTCATTTCTGTTACGCATGTGCCTTTAACATCTGTATGGCTCTCACAGAAAGAGCTTGTCTACCTTTAGGAATAGCCATTTAAAAAAAAAAAAAACAGTTCAACATTCATTTATGTAGTGTGGTTTTCTGAGGAGTTCCTGATGCAATAATAGTACCATAACATACAGGAAGCTTGTGGCAAACTGGAGAGCTCATTTTGGTGTCTGGATTGGAATAACCACCAGTCCTGGATCAGAAAGATTAAGTGTTGAGTATCAGTCCCACTGCTCAGCAGCTGCCTGCCTGCTCACCTGCCCTTGGACCAGACACTCCGTGAACCTCACTTTGCTCATCTGTACAACAGGAATTAAAGACCCTGTGCTGCCTAGCTGACCTGGATTGATTGCTGTGAACAATTTAATGGAATGATACATGAAGGGAGTGGTAGCTTATAATACCCGTGTCACTCAAGAAAGACAAGAACTTATTTAAAACTCCATGAAAGAACTAAAAAAAAGAAGCAATGTTTTGGCCTCTGTCTTCCCTAGAGGAACCAATCGTGATTGCTTTGAAATTAAGTATTTTCTCTTCTCAACAAATATTCTCAAAATATTTGATAGCATGGTATTGAGAGACAAGATACTAATGAAGGATTAAATTTTGTCCTTACAAATACATTGTTTGGTGACTTAGAGGTCTCATTAAAGTGAATGGCTGGCAGGGAAGAGGGTGCAGGGAACATGTATACGGTCTCCAAGACTCTCTGAATAAGACCAGAGGGGAGAGAAGAGAAGTTTAAGAGAAGTTTAAAAAGATCAAGAACAGGCGTGCCTGGGTGACTCAGTCAGTTAAGCAACTGACCCATGATTTCAGGCTCAGGTCATGATCTCAGGGTCCTGGGATCGAGCCCCATATGGGGGGCTCCATGCTCAGCAGGGAGTCTGCTTGAAGATTCTCTCTCTTGTTCTCCCTCTGCTCTTCCCCCAGTTCATGCTGTCTCTAAAATAAATCCTTTTAAAAAAAGATAAAGAACAAAATTATATATATATGTATGTGATAGATTTATTTCTACTTTCTATTTTATTTGGATTTATCTACTAACTAAAGACGTTTACTTACATCTTTTCTTAATATGTTACCCTCAAATAGAAAAGAGCAGCCATGCGAATGACAAATTTTAATAAAATGTGCCAAGTGCAATGACAGAAAAGCACAAAGGAGAGATACTTAACACAGCTCTTAGGGATCAGGAAAGGCTTCTTAAAAAGGAAATTCCTAACTAAGCCCTCAGGGAAATGGCAATCCTGAAGAAACAACACCCTTTCCAGCTGGAACCAACCCATATTTCCTCCAATAAACTTTGTAACAATATCGTCCGTGCTTCACGTAGAACGTTGTTCATGCCCAGCACCAAAGGAGAGGCCTCAGGGGCTTCCATCTTGCTTGCCATTGCAGAAAATTTATTTAAATGATCCACAATAGTATGGAAGAAAGCCACTTAAATCTAATGAGTGTATACCTAGTTGCCTGGAGCAGAAATCAGAGAGGTTCTGAAATATATATCTAGGCTTCTAGTTTTAAAGCAGATAATGACTACAACCATGGTCAGGTTTATTTAAACCTCTAGGCCTCCACTTACCCAAGAGCCGAACTCTCTTAGTAATTTTGACTATTTGGATTGGTCTCAGATTGATTTATTTTAATTCTAGTAGAGTTAACATAGTTATATTAGATTCAGGCGTACAATAGAGTGAATCAACAGTTCTATACATCACTCATTGCTCATCATGATAAATGCATTCTTAATCCCCATCACCTGTTTCACCCATCCCCCCAACCACCTCTCCTCTGATAACCACCAGTTTGTTCTCTGTAGTTTAGTTTCTTGGTTTGTCCTTTTTTCTTTGTTTTGCTTCTTAAATTCCACATCTGAGCAAACTCATATTGTATTTGTCTTTCTCTGACTTATCTCACTTAGCATTAGAACCCTCTAGATCCATCCATGTTATTGCAAGATGCCAAGATTTCATTCTCTTTTTTTTTGACTGAGTAATATTTCATTGTGTATAAATACCATATCTTCTTTATCCATTCATCTATTGATGGCTACTTGGGCTGCTTCCGTAAACGGGCAATTGTAATAATGCTGTGATAAACATAGAGGTACCCATATATTTTGAATTTTTGTATCCTCTGGGTAAATACCAAGCAGTGTGATTACTGGATTATAGTGTACTTCTATTTCTAAATGTTTTGAGGAATATTCGTTCTGTTTTCCAAAGTGTCTGTACCAGTTTGCATTTACACCAACAGTGCATGAGAGTTCCTTTTTCTCCACATCCTTGCCAACATTTGTTTTTTGTGTTTATTTTAGCCATTTTGTCAAGTGTGAGGTGATATCTCATTGTGGTTTTGATGTGCATTTCTTTGATGTTGAGTGATGTTGGCCATCTGGATGTCTTTGGAGAAATGTCTGTTCATGGCTTCTGCCCATTTTTTAATTGGATTATGTGGGGTTTTGGTGTTGAGTTGTATAAGCTCTTGGATACTAACCCATTGTTGGGTACGTCATTTGCAAGTATCTTCTCCCATTCAGTAGGTTGTCTCTTACTTTTATTGATGGTTTCCTTTGCTGTGCAGAGATTTTTAATTTTTTAATCCCCTGTGCCCTTAAGATCATCAGTTAGTTGTTTTAATCTCCGTTCTTTTTCTTCCTCTATTCTGCTTACAATCTTTCTACAGGTAATTGGACCAAAAAATACATGTGTGGACATAACAAGCACACATACATGCTCACAATGAGTCCAGAACTATTTGCATCAGTCGGTACAGGACAATGAACTTTGAAAGAACAAAAAAGATTTCAGGTCCCTCTTCTACATGCAGCCTCTTTGCTTTGCAGTGAGTGAGCTGGCCTACCACTTTCAAATCAGCAATTTAGGTGTCTTATTTCAGAAAGGAATTCATCAGAAACTCATTAAGTAAGGCAATTGGTTTGACCCTGCCACCTGATTAGTAATCTGTTCATAGGTTCTATACCATAATCAGAATTTAATGTTTCAAGGACCACAAGAAAATCACCTAAAAAGAACTGAAATTTGGTTCTGATTTTCCCACTAGCATTCAATTCTGTTGAAAATATGTGAGCCTCCTCTATGTGCTCAGCTTACTAACTCAGAACTGAGAGCCCAGGGAGCGAAATCCTGACAGTTACTATTAAGGTAAAAATGGGGTTACAGAATTCATTTTCAAAGTTTCTTTCCAGTTTATTTTTTTAAAAAAAAAAATTAAATTGGCACTACCAAATTTAATGACAAGGCTACCCTGCTGAGTTCAGAGCCCAGAAAGCTATTGTCTCCCTGGTCTATGTATCCTACTCTGCTCTAATGTTTCCTATAATGCGACTAATAACCAACCATCAGCAATAAATGCCTTGTCATCTCATTGTTGCACACAGCAATAGCTGGAGCAGTGATACTGACAAATGAACCTGCGTAATCACTTTGGATTTCTTTGTTACATTTCACAGTGTGAAGATAGCTTCTGCTCAGCACGTCCCCAAAAAACAAACAAGCACTATTGCCATCTCCTCCATCAATCTCTCCTTATTGTTGTCATTCAAACCCCTGCACTGCTCTCACTGCCAACCATCTTCTCAGAAAAGTAAAACATCCCAGATCTTTCAGTGTCAACCTTTGATATATCTCTCCCACTGTTCTTTTGTCCACTATATTTAAGAAATAAATGTGAATCCAGAGAGTGAGGGATAGAAAGAACACAAACTTTCTCTACTTTTCAGGCGGTTTTCCTTGAAAAAAAAAAAAAAGAAAGAAAGAAAAAGAAAAGAAGAAAGCTCATTAAAATCCAGTTGAGTCTGACATTTTCCCTTTTACCTTTTCAATCTTTTTATAGTTTCAAATCATTAACTATCAGCATGAAGCTCAAAGGTAGCTCTCGCCATCTATGAAATGGTGACACATTTGACAATAATGCTTTTGAAGAGCCTGTCACATTCTCTCCCCAAACAAGTCTCATTAATGCTCAAACTGTCTTTCTTTCCTCTCTGCGTCTTTTCTCCTGATTTCTCTCTAATTAGCTTGTTTTTTTATGTTCCCTCGTTCCATAGTTTGAGCTTAAAAAAAAAAGAGGTGGATGTCATTTCCATGAACCCCAAGGCCAAGTTAATCAGCAGAATTAATGACTCTATTACCCATTAGACTGGGGGCGGTGGCACTCAACTCCCGAGCACCCAGTGCTCGCCTTCTACCATGCTCCTTCATTTTGCTCTGACAAATGTAAACTTTCGCTCTCTCAAAGCAAACCTGAGGTTCAACCTATTTGTACAGCATTTCTTTTCCCTTCAGGGTGTGAATCTGGAATAGAGGTTGAATATGTAGTCACCTCTGTCTGCAGGGTCCATGCTGAGAAAGTGTCATGGTATTAAATGAGGATGGATAAAAGGAAATCTCAAGGAATATTGGAAGAGTCCTACCTTATAGTTCCTTGTATGTCCTGCTACAATTGATCATTCCTTCCTACAGAACATTTCACTGTGGCCATATCAAAAAAACATATCAGTCTTTTTTTTAAGATTTTATTTATTTATTCATGACAGAGAAAGAGAGGCAGAGCACAGGCAGAGGGAGAAGCAGGCTCCATGCACCGGGAGCCCGACGTGGGATTCGATCCCGGGTCTCCAGGATCGCGCCCTGGGCCAAAGGCAGGCGCTAAACCGCTGTGGCACCCAGGGATTCCGATATATGGAAATTTAAGCCAGTAGACCGGTTGATCAGTTTCAACAAACGTGATTAGTGGTTGAATAATTTTTGAAATTAGTTTTCAATAAATGGAGGGCAAAAACTTCAAATAGGTGTTTCCTCTTTGAACAAGAATTGAGAAATAGTATTTTTATCATAAAAGTCAACACTAACACAAAATCAATTAAACATTTTGTATGTATTCAAAATACTTTATTTTAGAAGCATCTATCTAAAGCCTGTCAGAATAGGAGACGTTTTACCTTTCATAACTCAACAAAAGCATCCTCCATAGAAGTTCTGAGTTTAATTTTTAATGATATTGTTATCAGTAAAAGGAGAAAGAAAACTAACACAGGCACACAAATGGGCTTCCAAGGAGTAAAAATACCAAGACCATTTCAGAGAAAAGATTCTCATTTTTTTTCAACTATATCTCCACTCTCACATAATGTAAAAAGCTTTTTGGTATCATTTGTTGGGTTATCTTTGCCTAAGGAGATTATTCTCAGAAAAATTTCTTTTTTAGGTCAAAATCTTGCTCTAGTTGGGCTTGAATTATCTTGAGCCAAAAAAGAATGCCTATACTTATTATGCCTTCCAGCCTTTCCCTGGCCTTCACCCTCACTTTGGTCTACAAAATATAACTGAAAGGATATTGACAAGAATGATAATCTTAACATTGACTTTATTCTTTTGCCACATCTATTCATAGAAACAATACCATTCTTGTTCAGTGGCCTTTTTATTTTTAATGAAGGGAAATCCTCAGGGCATTAAAAAAAATTGAGTCAATAGCAGAACTCAAACTTTCAAGAAAGAAAGGTTAGGAAAAAATGACATTTCAGTGGTTATTAATGGGAGTTTTGTGTTACAAAAGGGTATTTACAATACTTAGAAATGAACAGAAGAATGTTTGAATTGCTTGGAAAATACCACAATTAGCATTACTATCTTCAAATATCATTGAAAACATAAGCCATCCAAGTTTCTCTTTGATGCGTAGTCAACAGGTGTGAAATAAAACATAAAAATAATAAATTTTATTCACATAACTAAGTGGCCTCAAACACTTCATTTTAAGAGTCAGTATAATTCCATGATCTTTGTCCCAAATCTGAAACTCAGGAAATAAGAATGATAGTCCCAGTTTTCCAACCTGCCAACCCTCTAAGAATGATCATGAGTAACCTAGAGATGGAGGCAGAAAGTGAAAATGTTACTTATTACAAAGCCATGAAGACAAGAACTGTGTTCTCAGTTGTACCCTAAGAACCCAGGACAGTGCCTGACCCAAAGTTGGCATGAACAACTCGTAGAATATACGTGGGAGAAAACTGATTAGTTTAAGCTTCTGTTAGCAGTTATAAACTTTATTTTCCTTATAGAGCCATTTACAATTACCTCCAGGTTACCTAAAAACCTAAGACACATTCTTAAACGTATAAAAGTATGAGTGTGTTTTTGTGTTAAGTTCAAATGAGTAAAGTTGATGAGAACACATGCCCATGTCAGACACATTACTTTTTACCTTGGCTCCTTTAATATTTAAAATGTCAGTAGTGCAAACAAATAAAAGAAAATATGTAAACAAGCTAAACACCCCCGACAGATGAATGGATAAAGAAAATATTTATATTTATGTTTATTTTATATATTTTAATTAATATTTAATATAAATTCAACATTTAAAAAGGGGATCCTGGATTTGCAACAACATGGCTGACCCTGGAGTATATGATATTAAATGAAATCAACCAGACACAGGAAGAACAAAAATTGCATTCTCATTTCTATGTGGAATCTAAGAAAAGAAAAGAAAAAAGTCAAATACACAGCAGCAGACTAGAACATTGACAGAAGCTGAGACTAGAACATTGATTACAAGGGATGGGGAGGTGAGGGAAATGGACAGATGTTGATCAGAGAATACAAAATGATAGTTTTGTAGGATGAGTAAGTCTGGAGAACTAATATACAGCATGATGACTATAACTAATAATATTGTAGAATACTGGAAATTTTCTAAGACCGTACATTTTAGGTGCTGTCATCAAAAAATAAATTAAAAGATGGTAAAGTAACTATGTGAGAAGATATGTTAACATGATTGTAGTAATCATTATATATATGAATATCTAATTAGTTCTCATGTTATATGCCTTAAGTATGCACAATTTTTAAAAAGCAAATACTCAACATTTAAAATTAGGATTTTTCCCTATTTCCAGAAGAAAAAAAATGGCTAATACTTGAACACAATTTATCCTACTTGAAGAAAGAGTATCCTCAACCCTGACTACATTAAGGTCATTTGCAGTACTTTAAAAACATTTCAGCTCAGACTCTACCCCAGAGTTTCCAATTAAATTGGTCTGGTTTGGGGCTGAGGCATTGCCATTCTTATGTCTAACAAGGGTTGAAAAGAGCTGTTCTAGAAAAAGATGGTATCAATTAAGAAATAATATCTTTACATTAGAGTTCATCCATAAAGATCAGATGGTGTGGGAAGTCAGTACCTTCTTCCATAAGGGACATTCACTTTCTTTATTTCAGTGTTTATGATATGGATGAACTCCAAGACCACAATAATGCTGAGAGGCACTAATGGGTTCAGATCCTCAACATAATTTCTACCATTGGAAGACAACAGCATAAACTTCTCACTTCCAAAGCTGACGAGGCATCAGAATCACCTGAGAAACTTCTTAGAGAAGCAGATTGCAAGGTACCACAAGTGATTAATTGAATCAAGAGTCTCCAGAGATAAAAGCCTGTTACACATTTTTATCAAACTACCCAAGAGTTCTTATATGTTTATCTTTTTAATAATTATTAGGCCTGCATGAAGTTGCGAGTATGTCATAAATACATAGAAATATATCATTCTAAAAGCAAATCCCTTCTGTGGTATGGTAGAAAGGCAGTAGTCTTTGGACTTCAATTAGAATTCTAGCCTCACCTTAACTAAAATATGTGCCCATGAGTAAGTTACCTAAAGCCTCTGTGTAGCTGAGAAAATAAGGATAAGAACATGTCCCTCGAGAGTTGCTGTGAACTCTCCTGCAATGTAGAGCACAGTATAGATGACTAATCCATGTCTGTTCCTTTCTCCCCTCCTCTTCCCTGTAATGTGACCAGTGGAAAAAAGAATACTAGAAACAAGAAAATATAAAGTATGGTTGATAAATAAGAAAAAAATAAATAGAGGAATTAAGAACTTGTTAATCCTTTCTTTTAAATAATTTCTAATAATTAAAGGGTAAAAATTAATGGTAATTTTTCCTGGGATTCAAACTACCTACAGATTAAATGACTCTGAAATTTTTTCTGGAACTCATAGCATAGCCATGTTTACTTGATTTGGGCAAAGGGTTTGGAAACAATTCAGAAACTATGACTCATAACAAATTCATGAAGGCAAAAAGAAGATTCCATTTGAAACTGCAGGTGTTGATTATGAAAAAGAAAGATACAGTAAAATCAGGTCTACCTTCTGGTTCTCTAATTCACTCTTCTCTGAGGAAAGAACTTGGCTCTTACTCTTTTATTTATCAATAATATAAAAAAGTCAATGGCCCTATAAATCTTCTACTAAAAATCCTCTTCTAAACAAGGTGAGTTCAATTCAACAAATATTTTCTCACCAACCAAATGTTTTGGCCATACAAATGCCAAAAACATTCTCCTTTGTACTCCCAGACTATCTGGAATATGCTTTTGCTATCACACTTTCACACCATTTTGTAAATATCTGTTTCCTTGTGTCTCTCCCCTACTAAACAGTGTGTTCCTCCAAGACAGAAACCAGAACATATTTGTCTTTGAATTTCTCTTGCTCAACACACTGCCTGACACAAAGTTTTTTTTTTGGGGGGGGGGGGGAGACAAAAAATTGGAAGAAGGAGTGTTAATGTTAACCAGCGACAAAAGTATTGTGTATTTGAATTATATGTTGGTATATATCAAGCATTGGACAAAGCCCAATCTCATTCATAAAGGAAAAGAAATATAAATAAAATATTAAAAAGTTGACTCTAGCAATACACTAAAAGAATAACTAATAAATCATTACTAAGTGATGATCATGTCAGGAATACAACAATAGTTCATTGTTAGAAAATGTATCAAGGAGATTCACCATATTAAAAGGCCAATGGAAAAATACATTATTATCTCAACATGCCAACAAGGTGTTTGGTGGAAAGATATTCCCATAACAATAAACATTTAAACTGAAGAATATACCAACTTCATGAATAATAGTGAATCTCTGGAATCAGTCATATAAAAGTCAAGAATAGTAATAATTAGTAATTTCTGCTATTAACTCTACTATTCTCATATACACATACAATTAAACATTGTTGAAAGCATAATTATGGGAAAAAAAGAAGGCAAAATTACCACTGTTTTAAAATGATATACTTGTAGGACACCTGGGTGGCTCAGTGGGTTAAGTGTCCAACTCCGTCTCTTGGTTTTGGCTCAGGTCATGATCTCAGAGTCATGAGATCAAGCCCTGACTCTGATTCCATACTCAGTGTGAGATGTATTTGGGGTTCTCTCTCTTTCTCCCATTCTTCCCTCCCCCCTCACTCTTGCACACTTGCTTTTTCTCAAATAAATGAAATATTGAAAAATAAAAAAAATTAAAGGGATGCCTGGGTGGCTCAGTGGTTGAGTGACTGCCTTCAGCTCAGGACATGATCTCAGGGTCCAGGGATTGAGTCTTGCATCAGGCTTCCTGTGGGCAACCTGCTTCTCCCTCTGCCTATATCTCTGTCTCTCTGTATCTCTCATGAATAAATAAAATCTTTTTAAAAATGTTAAATTAAATGATATATTTGTATACCTGAAAGAATCAGAAGATCAAACTGAAAAAAATAGAAAATTAGGAATTCAATAAGATGGTCAGATAGAAATCTCCTATGTTGTCCTAATTCTAAGCAGCTTAACTACATTGGCTATAGGTTTCCTTTCCCCAAAAAATCAACCCTGAAGTATACAGAGAAGGAGGGAGGAAGAAGAGAAATGAACATCCAGGCAGGAGTGTAATTTTGAAATGGTGCTGCATTGGCCAGGGTGGGATGGGGAAGAAGCAGGTAGATTAGGCTAGAGGTGGGAAGCTACTCATCTTGGCTATAGGAGATAGAATAGAAAGGCAAACTTGGTATCCTGCTCTTTATTCTCCTATGCCAGTGGTTCTGAAAGTGCTATCCCAGGACCACCGCAGCAGTATCACTTGGAACTTGTTGAAAATATATACTTGTGTCTAATCCCTGGACTGTTAACTCAGAAATTCTGGGAGTGGCATATATGGAACTTAAGAAAGAAAACAGGTGAACATATGGGAAAGGGGAAAAAGAAAAAAAGAGAGGGAGACAAGCCATTAAGAGACTTAATGATAAAGAACAAACTGAAGGATGATGGAGGTGGGGGCAGGGATGGGATAGATGGGTGATGGGTATTAAAGAGGGCATTTGTTATGATGAGCACTGGGTGCTGTATGTAAATGATGAGTCAATGAATTCTACCCCAGAAACCAATATTGCACTGTATGTCAATTACCTAAAATTTAAATTTAAAAAGATACAGAAAATACTCAAACAAAAATAAATAAATAGTAGTATCAAGACCCAGAATGTGACATGATCTTACATAACATATAGATGTACTTTCTGTACCTTCTTTCATTTTCTCTGTCTTTGCACATTGTCTTTGGAAGAGTCAGAAACCACTTTGCAAGATGAGGGAGGAGAAGCAGAAAATAAAAGAAGATACTGACTGTACCCACTTTCCAGGTGTCAATACCCTATCTGAAATCCTCCTCAACTGAGAAAATGGAAAAGATTTAATTCTCAAGTTTGGAATAAGGTGTTCTAATCCCAAATTGAGACTGTTTAGTGAGTTAAAAGGAGTATACCATTTATCATTACCTAAAAATGACTACAAAGTCATGAGATCCCCAGATTTTTCATCCAGCAGCAGGAGATAAATTCACCCTATATTACATATTTTGAAAGGTGAGTGAATCAAGTGGAGAAAAATAAGGTTATTTTTTATTGAATCTACTCCCTCCCCTCCAAAAAAGAAATTCTGGGAGTGAGGCCTGGTAACCTAGGCTTTTAAAATGTATTCCCCATGTTTCTCAAGAATACTAAAGTTTGAGAACCACTGTCCTTCCTATACTGTTTCTCCAGGGATGCAGTGGATAGGGAGTGAGGGAGGACTCCAGAGGGTGGGGCAGGAGGAATGCAAAGTGTTAACCTGAGGTCTTATTTCATGGGGTGAAGAGTTATTGCCTATAGTTTTCAGGTGCCTGGGGTTCTCCATTGGCTCATCTATATCCCACTCTTGAGTTCACTGGGAATGACACATATTGTGTTCTGGTCTTTCTTCACATACTTCCTTTGACATAGTAAATACCCTAAGAGAAAAATGAGCTCATGGGCAAAAGTAACAAGGCATTTGTGGATCTTAATTATGCCCCCCAAAACAACGTATACTGGATAATAAATTTCATCAGAAGCAAAAAATCTTACAACAGAGACCAAGAACTTAAAATTGGCTAAAAAATTAAATGACATGACAGAAAAACATTAGCAATAGGAAATAAGAACAAGAAAATATAAGAAAGAACTACACATAAATCTTAGTCATATAAAATATGATGGATAAAATAAACACAATTGATAAATAGCAAAATGCAAATAACTGAGGCATAAATTAGTGAATTCAGACAAGTTCTTAAAAGAGAAGAACAAAGATAGAAAAATATAAAAGAACAAGTAGGAGCTATGGAGATCAAAGCAGAAATGGTAATACTGAGATCATCAGAGTGCTAGAAAGAGACAGAGACAAAAATGGAAAGGACGTCATATAGCAGTAACACAGAAGATAAATTTCCTGGAATAATTCATATTGAATTTGAAAAGGCCCACAGACTTCTGCTTCCAGCCTTGATGATGTAACAAGGAATCACATTTACCCTCTTACCTTAAACAACTAACCAGCAACATACATAAAACAGTCTCCAGGCATGAACAGGCACTAAAGAACAAAGATTCCTAAGAGAAGCGAAACACACACAGTTTGACCCATAATTGTCCCAATTTACTGCCAGAAAGAGTTCCCAGGGGACAACATATGAGGGAAGGACCCAAAAAGATATCAGCAGTTTAAAGTCAGGAGATGGAGTTGACAATTCAGTGACATCAAAGAAGTCAGAATTTGCAAGACAAGATACCAGAGACGAGGAGAACACAGAGGGCAAGCCTTGCAGATCTATAAGGGATGAATTTTTACATGAGTATTAATCCTAGTATAAGACAGGAAATTATCTGAGTCTAGGGGAGAATTCACAGGTTAAAAAATCAGAGGAAAAATTCTCATTACTCCCACAAGGCCACAGATATTTATGGTTCCAACAGCCAGTGTAGAAAAACTTTGTAATGCATGAAACATCAAGTTGACTCCTCAGACTGCCTCTGAGGAGAAGGACTAAATTTGTCCTTGACTGATATTTCCTTTGGTCATGTGGTACAATAAAAAATATATATCTGGTCTTTGCCCTGGATTCTTGGCACAGAGCCCTTGAAAAAACCCTTGCAATTGCCTGAGTGATGGTGTTATGCTAATGAGGTAATTCATGAGTTGGGTGGGCCCTAGGTGGCTACAAATGGGGGCTAGTCATCAGAAAAACCCAACCATATAATGAGAGGGTTGGAATTTCAAGTTATCTGGCTTCTCAGAAGGGGAGGGAACTGGTGGAGTTTTTTTCAAGACTTTTTAATTTATTCATTCATGAGAGACACAGAGAGACATAGGCAGAGGGAGAAGCAGGCTTCCCATGGGGGAGCCCGATGTGGAACTCCATCCCAGAACCCCAGGATCATGCCCTGAACTGAAGGCAAACGTTCAACCACTGAGCCACCCAGGTACCCCTGGAGATTGAGTTCAATCACATAGCCAATGATGTAATTGATCATTTCCAAAGTAATAAAACCGCCATAAAAATTCTTGGACACTAAGGCTCAAGAGAGCTTTCTTCTTTCACATTGATATGCTGGGAGAGTGAAATACCCCAATTCCATGAGGAGAGGGCATGGAAGATCTGTACCCACCTACCCTGCCCATCTTGCCTTATGTGTCTCTTCCATTTAGTGGTTTGAATTGTAGCCTTTATACTAGTAAGCATACTACTTTCCAAGGTTCTGAGAGCTGTTCTAGGAAATTATCAAATGAGAGGTTGGATTGTGGGAATCCCCAAATTTAAAGTCAAATGGAGAAGCACAGGTAGCCACATAGGGTATCCAAGGAAGCAGGAGAATGCAACACATGAGAAAAAACAAAATTAATAGACAAAGAGCCAGAAATGGCACAGATTAGGAAATAAGTAGAAAAGATAATAAAATGGCAACTATAAGTATACTCCATATGTTCAAGAAGATAGAAAAAGGATTTGTGCTTAAGGATAAATGTGAAATATATTAAAAAATGAAACAAACTTATACAGATGAAAAAAATACAATGCCTGAGATGAAAAATACATTGGATGGGATACACAGCAAATTTGGCACCAGTAAAGAAAACATGAGGGAACTTGAAGACAGAGCAATAGAAACTACCTAAAATAAAACAAAGGAAGAAAAAGTTGGAAAAAAAAGTGATAAGAACATCAGGAAACTGTGAGACGAACTCAATCACTAACTGAAATTTAAAAGGAGGGGTTTTTTGTGTGTTAAATCATCAGAAAGTTGGGAAAATCTTTTAGTATGTCATAAAAAGTCAGAAGCATAAAACAAAAACTGACAAATTGACCAGATAAAACTAAAAACTTCATTATAAAAGGAAAACAAAGTATATTCAACCTATTTTTTAAATAAACTGGGATGTAACATTAATAAAGCATATGACAAAAGATTATTATCCTTAATATGCAAAGACCTCAAAGCAATTTTTTAGTATTAAAAAAATGTAATACAATAAGAATAGGCAATTATTGAAAGGAAAATGTTAAAAATAGCCAACAATCACAAAAAGATGTTCTTTCTTATTTATAAATCAAAGAGGTACAAATTAAAGCAAACGTAGGGCAGCCACAGTGGCCCAGTGGTTTAGTGCTGCCTTCAGCCCAGGGTATGATCCTGGAGACCTGGGATCGAGTCCTATGTCAGGCTCCCTGCATGGAGCCTGCTTCTCCCTCTGACTGTCTCTCTGCCTTTCTCCCTCTCTTTCTCTTTCTCTCTTTCTCTCTCTCTCTCTCTCTCTCTCTCTCTCTCTATCGCTCATGAATAAATAAATAAAATGTTTTAAAAAAATAAAATAAAGCAAACATAAATCATGCTACTAGACTGGCAAAATTGAAAAAGACCAAAATCTGTATTGAAAAGGGAATACAAAATCAAGCACTTAGAATTTTTTATGAGAATTTCAATTCATAAGCCCTTCCTAGAGATCATTTTGGCAGACACCAGCACAGGAAGAAAAGACAAAAGAAAGAAGAGAGGTTGGGAGGAAAGAAAGAAAAAATAATAAATGTTCTTTTTCTCTTACATATATTACTTAAGCAAATCGTGAAACAAATAAGGCAATAACCCTGAAGCCATTAAAAATAATATAGGATCCTTCCTGTCATGAATAAATGCTCAAAATCAGCATAAATGTCATACATAACTATATTAAAGAATAGTGCAGTGTGATCCCAATTACATTAAATGAGTATGCATATATTCATTCATAGACATCTAAAAGAGTTTTCAGCAATATATTAACAGTAGTTATACCTTGGTGAAGGAATTCCACGTTTTTTTATATTATATTTACATATTCTAATAGATTGCATTTTTTAAATAAGCATATTTCAGCTTTAAATTAATAAACCTATTTTTTAGATGTGACTTATCTAATAAAATGAGAGAAATTGTGGTAATGTGGTAAGTGATTCAACTTAAGATCACATATATAGAGGTCCTTAAAACTATGTCTCCTTTGAACAATTCTTCTATTATACTCAGTTTCTTCAATCCTCTCCCTCTTCACTTCAGAGAAGACACAAAAGCAGGAAGCATTTGATAATACTCCCAAATAGGAAAACTTTATTAAATTTTCTATTAAGTGGTTTTAGAAACGGAATTTCATTTTAGGTTCATTTCTGATATTTAGAAAGGGGCAAATAGAAGGCAACATGAGCATGTCACCAACATGTTTCAAGTATACACCAGGTCCAAGCAAAGCATTAGTTATGACAGGCAAAGAAAAGAAAGGGGCAAAAAGTTGACAACATTTATTATGACTAAGTAGAATGGAAGACTATGAAAGACTAAGAGTTGAGGTTAAAAAAAAAAACACTGAACATTCAAAATCAAGAACTATAGTATAGGATAGATTTGGAGAAGCCCAAAAGAATGGTTTAAGTAAACTAAAACATGTATAAATTAGTGTTCATAGCCATTGTTCATTCATTCATGCTTCTGGTTCAGATCCAATCAGATAATATTGTTAGGTGCAATATTTGGCACTGAAATGAATATTAAAACTAAGTATTTATTGGCACCTTAATACTACCAGAGCCTTGTTCCAACTAAGACTCAGTTTTGTTTCCATTAGGAAGTGCTGTAAGTTGCTTAATTCTGATTTCCCTAAAATCAAGAAATGCCATCCAAGAGGTTTTATTTTCATTTCTAGTGTCGTCCAAGGATGCTGGTTCTCTCTTATATTAGTGTCTGGATATACTATACTATACTATACTCTTAAATACAGAGATTAATCTAGAATGTTTTCACTTTTAAGGTCAATTTAACCAGTGAAGCAGATAACTCTCCTGGATTATCGGCACTTCAAAAACAGATATGTTACATGTCTAACACTCTTATCGTAATTCTAGGAATTTCCACTAAGGAAATCATTATGTAGGTGTATAAAGACTTATTTACAATTTCAGTACAAGAGTCTTAACAGGGAAAAACAAAAGATAGGAAAGCATGCTAAATGTCAAAAAAAAAAACAAGAAGCCAGATAAAGAAATTTGGGTACAGACATTCTAAGCAGTCATTAAAATCCATTTGAGTTATCTTTCTTTAAAATGTCAATTTTCAAAACCAACCTATATAGCAATAGGTGTCATTACTAAAGAATTTACATAACTCCCATTACACAGCCTTTCAAATATTTGATCACAAGCTGACATCATTCCATGTTGCACATCAGGAAGGCTCGATTGTGTGGCTGGTGCTTATAACTATGTTCAGTGCGATCCTCAACTCTACTTCTCACCACAAGGCCTCAGGTTGTCTTTAGCTCACAAGTTCTATTGCTGTGTACATCCTTCATGCTGAGTTTTGATCTAAGACTCCTTCCCTAGCCCACCTTTCCAGGTGGGTGAAATTCTATAACCAAACAAAAAGGACCTTAGATTGGCCCATGTTTTAAAGTGGGTTGGGAAAATGTTTGGATATATGTATTAAAGACAAGATTCAAGCTGTAATTCAAGCTGTCACACTGAGATGCCTGCTCATGAAGGGGACATGTGTGGAGTGGTCTTGATGCTGTTCCAAAGGGCTGTCATCACATTATCTAGGTCACACGACAAGCCATGTACTTAGAAATTGTTCACTCCAAGGTTTTGGATATAGAAGATATTTTGATCTGAAATTGATCATAATACTAAAAAAAAAGTAGAATTACACATGCCACATTATTGGTCAGGATCCAAAAGAGATATATTTTTCTCCATCATGAAAAGTAACTAAGAAGCCTTAGTTAGGAATTTATAATTACTTTACAAAGTCAGAGGATGATCCTGTTGATTATGACTGACTTCTTTTTAAAGAATTAATTCCATCACAAACCTCTGCTGAAAACTGTTGAGCTAATTATTTGGAACATAAATTTCCAGGCAATCTAGATTCTGGATGTAGTTTTGCATCTAACTTAGCTTGGTTCAAAGGATTCAATTTTACCCTTGCCGCTTCAAGTTCAAGCAAGTGGTCCAATTGCAACAGCAGCATAGACCAAGGGATATGCTTTAGTGAAATACTGCAAGAAACTGTCCTAGTTCCTCTGTCACTGCATGTTCAACAACTGTTAAATTACCAACAGGAAGGGGTGCCTCAGTGGCTCAGTTGGTTAACCAACTCAGTTGGTTAACTGCCTTAAACTTCAGTCATGATCTCAGGGTCCTGGGATCAAGCCCCACATCAGATTCCCTGCTCAGCGGGGAGTCTGCTTCTCCCTCTCCCTCTGCCCCTTCCCCTGTTGGTACTGTCTCTCAAATAAATAAAAACAATTTTTTAAATCACTAATGGGAAGCTATTTGAAATTTTGCTTTGATTGATTCCAGGGAAGGAACAATATGGAAGCAAAATATCTGGATTTGAATATAACTTACTTCAATGTGATCCTTGAGAGTCAGTTTCCCCATCCGTGAAACTAAGAGGAAGTTTACCTCAGAGAACTGCCATAAGAATTAAATGAGAATGTGCTAAATAAACCATGAACATAATATTAACGTTCATTATTATTTCCACCATCACATACCTTTGATGGTCAAACCTCAGCAGAATTATTAACATTTTCCTAGAGCCACATGGCCCAGCCCTGTTGCCTTCATATATGATCATTTCACCAATCTACTGTTGCATTAAAAACTACCCCAAAACTTAATGGCTTAAACAACAACCACTTTTTTTGCTCACAATTCTATGGGTTAATATTTTAAACTAGGCTCAGGTAAGTGGTTCTTCTCTATACAGCGTAGCTGAGATCGTTGTCTGCATTCAGCTGGTGAGTGCGCCACTTTGTACTTGTGTCTTTCAAAGCCCCTAATATATAAATGGGCAATTGTAGTAGAACATATCTGTTTCCCCCCAGTAGATGTCTTCCTCCAAAAGAGAGACCATGGTTTACCCACCATTAAATCCCCAGCACTTGCACAGTGTCTAGCACAAGGCAGTTGTGCTATGCTGGCTGGATTGATCAGCTTTCAGTAGCATCATTCCATTAAACCTTGACTACAGCCTTGTGTAGGAGGTGAAGAAGCTTACACAGATGAACTATGTGACTTGCTCATCCTGACTTGTGACCCACTGTTCTGCTCTTATACTGTGCATCAGTATCAGTAGCGTACAGAGCCACCTCCTTTCTATTACTCACTTTGTCTTCTGTGCCATTAAGCAGAAAGCCCAGGACTTTGAAAATCAGAAAGTTGGAGTAGAAAGGGCCCAAGAGACTATTTTGTCAGCGTCCAAATCCAGCCTTTTGCACAAAGGAAACCATTCCAAAGAAAAGTAACTAGGGGCAAATCCTGGTCTAGAATTCAGGCCTACCAGTGGCCTCTTCACTTTCTTTCCTTTGGTAGAAAGGTAGAACAAAACTGAGACTGGATTGATGAAGTGCACCTTTTTGCCAGATTTGAGCCTTCCTCCCCGGCCTATTAATGGTATGCAAGAAAGAGAATTTGAAAAAGAACATAATTTTCCATTCATCTTTCTGTTCTAGTTCCACATGCCACAAATGGAAACCATTTGGTGGGGGCTCTAAGGGTGAGAAGAGATCTACGACGTGCAGCTCTGCATCGCCGCTCAGCAGGGCTGTCAGTAATATCTTACTTAACATACTGTCACAGAATTTTCCTTCAGTGTCACCTCGGTCGCTACTGTAACGCTCCATAAGAAATAATGCCATCTGTTAAAACACACAAGGCAGGGAAACGCAGCTGCTGTCATCACACAAAGATGGAATTAACCAACACCAAGCAATTACTTTCCTTTTAAATTTCACAATTAGAATTTTAGTCTTGCTTCATTTGTATCACAAAAGTCACCACAACACTGTGCCTGTTGCAGTAACAACACCAAGCTCTTCGTGAAAACATGGAGGAGGAGGAGTCTAGCTGGGGCTAATAGTAATGGTTAACTCTGTTGCCTCTTTTATAAATATTTTTTTTTAATTCCGTTGGGCAGTGTTAATTATAGGTAACAGTACTAGGAATAATGGATTTGCATCTTGCATTCACATTTAGGCTCTCTCACTACTCAAAGAAAAGAAACAAACAAACAAACAAAAAAAACACCAAGCGAGATTTATTGCCGATGGAATGATTGGTATGCTGTATATCCAAGATCTTTTCTCGCTCCTTGGGAGTACAGGATTATAATGGAGAAGGAAAGGACCCAGCTTATAGGAGACAGGTTTCTAATTTGAACAGAGATGAAGTTCTGCCTCTCAGCTTTTATCCCATTCATTGGAAGGCAGCAGATTGCTGGCTAAATAACATAAGGGTGGACCTATTCAGAGCTTAACTGCTGAGCTAACTCTTCAAAAAGCTGTAAGAGATCAACAATTGCCTTGGCCAAACTCCATTATGAGGGTGTCAGCAAGCTGGTGTTTCTCTTTTTTGATGCATCTTTTTGCATGGGAATTATGTACTATATTTCCTGGGGGCAGAGCAATAGGCAAAACCTGCCTTCACTGGTTTCCTGATGGGAAGAGTTCTCCTTCAGGGTAGAACAAAGTCAGTGAACATCACAAAGGGTTAACTTCTTAGCTTCTCTTCAACTTCTGACCTGTTTATGAATCACCCAACGAGACCACATACCAATGACTCCACAAGTGTGCAGTTATCGAAATACGTTAGTTGGTCCTCAAGAGGAAGCCTCTCATATCCACCCTTCACATGATACTTTTGTTCGTTCTTTGAGTACAGTTTCCAACCATTTGATTTTAATGACCTTTCATACTTGTCTAGTTCATAAACAGAACAACACGCACGTGCTTATAGGCAGAATTGCTCTCAAACTTGAAAAATCTCCTTAGATCAAGTTCATTCTCAATCCTGTGGCCAAGACCTATGCCTTCACAGTAGAACTACATATTAGAGAGCATACACTTGGCATTTTAGCACAAAATATCTTACAAATTAGTTATTTCTCAAATTTTTATAGAGCTGGACTTCCCAAAGACTGTGGATTCTTTTAGGGCTGAGACCATGCCCTGTCAGATAGAACATAGCACCATCAGTAAGAAAAGCTCAACATTTAGGGACTAACAGCTTTAGACTTTAAAACCCAGGTTTTGTCCATTTTGAAATTATTTACATTAGTTGTTCGATATCTCGTTTGGGGCAGGGCAAGGGGAGGGTGCCTAACAAAATTATTCTCACAAACAAAATGTGGCTAAATTCATTATCGTACGCAAAAATTTGCCTAGTTCTATTGACCAAAATCTTGACAAATACAATGATGTCTGATGTATTATTATTATTATATGGAGAAAAATCAATTTTATCACAGACTACAAGACTCTTCAGGTCCTTGAATACAAAGGACCCTATTTAGAAAGAAATTGCAATCTGTAAATATAATTCACAATCAAGGCTCTCAAAGTCACAAAATAGCAATGACTACATCTCTGATTACTAATTGAATCAGACACTACCAGCACTCCAGTGAAGACCAACCAGACATAGGAAGCCTCTGGACCAGGCTAGTCTGTATTTTGCACCACAGGCACAGGCCCAGACAGCCTTCTGTTTTAAAAGATGCTATTTTTGTTTGTAACATGATTTATAAAAAAAAAAAAAAAAAAAGAGGAAAGATGATGTGCTAGGCATTATACTAATCTTTACAGCTATAGTAATATGTGTCATTTAGAACTAATAGCATGCATTAATAATGACCTACTTTGTCTCTCTCTTGGCCCAGTACCATATCCAAAACCAGTTTATTTGGTTGCCATGTTGAGCTTCTGTATTGCTGGTTCTCTTTTGAGTCAAACTTAAAAGAATGTATAGCAATGATGAAAGTACCTAGTTAAGAAGCTAAAAAGATTATTTTTCCCCATGCAATGTATAAGAAGAAATCTTAGGGGTCTCAAAGAGGAAAATACACACACAATCTGTTCAAACCACCCAATTTCTCATTTAATCCCCTACTTGCGCATCTCATACTAGCTCTTCACTTTTAAAAAATCCCTTGCCTTTCCTATCCTCCTACTGTTGTTCTCTTTTGGGTCCCATAGACTCACTATATAGCCACACCAAGACTCAAGTTCTCACAGACATTTAGCATAAGCATTTCACATAACATATGAACATTGTTCAAAGTAGCACATGGGAGAAAAACATAGACAAACCTTTCTCCCCTTGACCCAAAGCAATAATGGGGAGGGGAGAATCTCTAAGTATAAATGAAATAAAGCCTTTCCAACTTTAGGATTTATATTTTCTCAACTACCACTGCTTTTGTTCCCCCATTCTAACAATGTGTCTAAAAATAGACACCTTGTGTAAATAAGCCAAAAAGTAGAAAAGAATAAGTTTAAAGATGGTGGAAGAGAATCAGACTTTAGTTTTAATTCTGCATCTGTACCCAGGTGTGAGAAGAGGTGATAAATAAGAAACTACTTCGACTAGCCCAAAACATTAGTGTTAGCAAGAATCTCCCCTACTCCTACACACAAGCACATACCAGATGGTTCCATGGCAGTCAGGAGGCTTGAAATGAAGCATTTAGTCTGCAGCTGGAATACACAGTATTGCCCAGTTTAAGAAAAAAAAATGCTCATTTATTCAGATGGATAAAAGGATTTAATCTCATAGGACATGCAGTTTTACTGTCTTCAACTTTCTAAAAAATCTCAAACCTAGTGAACACTCCCACCCCAGCCCAGGCAAACCACTTTCAAAACCAAATTTAGATATATTCCATTTGAATATGCATCTGATAATTTTCTTAGTCTCCATCACATTTATATGGGTTCTTAAGTTAGATTTGACAATCAATATGTCACCATGGTTTTTTGTTTGTCCCACATTGTCATATTTACAGTAAAGCAGCCAGTTTATCAGAGTCCATGTGAAAGTTTTAAAAAATCCTAATCTACAATCAATTACTCTAGTATCTTCTCAATGTTTAAACAATCTAACTTTAGATCAATGTGGTTTCTCCTAAATATTTATTGGGTTTTATCCAGTGCACATATAATCATAACCTTATTTATGTAATTTTTTTCAACAAATTGTTCAGCCACTGAAAACGTTTTACCCACGTAGGCCCATTTATTTCTCCTCAGATTCCTGAAAAGACACAAAGCAAGGCAATAACTTAATTTATACATGATTCTGCCCAACTAATTTTCCTATTTGTATAATATAAAGGAAGCCTCCTAACTTAGGTAAACAAACAGAATCTTCACCCTAAAAATAGAATATAAAAGTGGAGTGTGGGTGGTGGAGAGGATCCAAGTCTTCTGGTCCCACCAATATGTTATTTATTTAACAGCATGCAAATTAGTTAACAAGAATACATGCCGGGTTCCTGGGGTAAATAATTTCCATTCCTGTCACTGCCTAGAAACCATCCTTAAGTGTCTCCTAAATATTCATGCTACAGAAATAGGCCACAACATGAATTAGAGGGGAACATCTCTCACTGAAGATTCTCTCCTAAGAAGAAAGGGTGAGAAGGGGATAGAGATGAAAGAGAAAACCATGGTGAGAAGAAAGAAAAAGGAAATGTTTCCCATTTTTTCCTTTTTTTTTAGTCTTCTACTTAGTCATCTTGGAATTAATCTTGTCTCATGGTCAGTTTGTGAGCATGCAGTACCATGCTTGTGGAAAGCACAAAGCTTCTGGAAGTGTTAAAAGGCAGACTCCTGAGGAAAAGAGTTACATGGGATTAGCCTTGCATGTTACCCAGCCAAGTCATTATTCTAAAAACAAAAAGTCTAATCCCAATTTAAATTATCATATTTGTCCCCCATTGTGCAAATCAACAAGAGAAGCTTCATAAAATATCCCATTAAAATACATAATTTGTGTCATAACATGTATTGAAAATATACTGCAAGTCAAGCAATCCCTTGGCCAAAGAAGAGATGCCAAATGTCAGATTATTCCTGTGGAGTATTACACAAGACCCTTATAGTTTAAGCAAATAAAAGTGCTTTCTCCTCACACTTTGCTATGGACTGAATTGTGTCTCCCTAAAACTCATTTTGGTGAAGCCCTAATCTCCAATGTGACTATATTTGGAGATATGGCCTTTAAGGAGGTAATTAAAATTAAATATGGTCATATGGGCAGAGACCTAATAATATAGGACTGGTGTCCTGATTAGGAGGAAGTGTTCAGAGAGCTCTGTGTGCACAGAGTGGGGCCATGTGAGGACAATGTGAGAAGGGTAGGCATCCACAAGCCAGAAAGAGAGGCATCACCAGAAACTGATCCTGATGTCATCTTTTAATTTTTTTTGACATACAGAAAGTTGTACATATTAATACATACAACTTGATGAGTTGGGAGATAAGCACACACCCATGAAACACCATCACCACAATCTATGCCATAAACCTACCCATCACCTCCAAAAGTTTTCTCCTACCATCTTATTTAGTGTGTGTGAGAAGAACATTTAACATAAGATCTACCTTCTTAGCAACTGCTTAAGTACACAACACAATAATGTTAACTCTAAGTATTATACCACACGGTGGATCTCTAGGGCTTATTTATCTTATGTAACTGAAACCTAGTAACTTTCACTAATATCTTCCCATTTCCCCTTCTCCCCACAGCCCCTCCCACCATTCTACTCTCTACTTTTGTGAACTTGATTATTTTAGATTCATCATATAAGTGGTATCATGTAGTATTTGTCCTTCTACTTCTGGCATATTTCACTTAGTATATTGCCCTCAAGATTCATGCAAGTTGTCACAGAAGGATTTATTTCTTTCTCATGGCTGGGTAATATTCCATTGTATATACACACCACATCTTCTTCAACCATTCATCCACTGATAGACATCTATCATCTAGATCATCATCTAGATAGGTTGTGTCCATAACTTGGCTATTGTGAATAATGTTGCAAGGTACATGGGAATGCAGATATCTCTTTGAGATCTTGATTCCAATTTCTTTGGATATAGACCCAGAAGTGAAATTGCTAGACCATATGGTAGTTCTAGTTTTGATTTTTTGAGGAACCTCCATAATGTTTTTAACTGTGGCTTCAACAATTAATATTCCCACTGTACAAAGACCCTCTTCTCCACATCCTCACCAACATATATCATCTTTTGACACATTTTTGATAAAAGCCATCCTAACAGGTGTGAGATGATATTTTATTGTGGTTCCGATTTGCATATCCCTGATAATTTGTGATGTCAAGCAGTTTTTCATATAGATATGAAAGAAATATCATTAGTCTTTTATGGGTCTTCCTTGAAAAAAATGTCTATTCCGTTCTTTAACCCATTTTCTAATTGGGTTATTTGGTTTTTGTTATTGTTTGTCTTGTTTTGCTATTGTGTTAGAGAGTTCCTCATGTATTTTGGATATTAATCCATTATCAGATATATGGTTTGAAGATATTTTTCTCCCAACCTGTAAATTGCCTTTTCATGCTTTCATTTTGTTGTTTCCCTCACTACGTAGAAGTTTTTTTAGTTTGATGTAGTCCTACTTAGCCTATTTTTTTGTTGTTGTTGTTTTTTGTTCAGGTTTTTTGTTTTTTGGTTTTTTTTTTGTTACCCATGCTTTTGATGTCATACTCAAGAAATCATTGCCAAAGCCAATCCTGACAGCATCCTGAGCTGGCCTTCCAGCCTCTAGATCAGTGAGAAAAAAATTTCAGCTATCTAATCCACCCAATCTGTGGTATTTTGTTATGGTAGCCCAAACAAACTCATATGTTCTTGTTCTATTAGATTTGAAATATATAAAATTAGCAAAACAAGTTCCTCAAATAGAAGCCACTCATCTTTATTGCATTTATCTCAAATAGAAGCCACTCATCTTTATTGCATACAAAAGGAACATGGAAACTCGCTGCTAAAGTGAAAGGTCTACATGGCACAGATCTTATTAATACAAAAATACAAATTTCATCAAGTGCTTTAACTATGTCTTACATTGTCCTCAGCATTCATGCTATAGTAATGAACAGAATAGAGAAACTACCACTCTCAAAGATATTGCATTCTGGTGAGAGAGATAGTAAATGTATAAACAAATAAATTAATTAAATAATTTTGATTAATTGTGCCATGAGAAAAAAATAAACCAATACCTTGTGAGGGGGGAGATTAAGAAGGAGGGAAGGAAGGATGGGGGAGGGAACATTTCTAGGAAAGTAGCATCTGCACTAAGGCAAGGAAGGAAGTGATGAAACCAGCCATAAAGATGAAAGGAATTATCATTCTGGGCAGAAGGAAAATCAAGGGCAAAGACTCTGAGGCTGACACAAGCTTGATTTGCCTGAGGACTGGAAAGAGCATGAGTGTCCTTGGGGAATGGAAGTGTTCCTGGGGAAAGGTGTGCAAGAGAATGCACAGAGCCACCATTATATAAGGCCAAAGAAAAGAACTGGGAATTCACAGCACAGTACAAAGCAATGGAAGCCACTGGAGGGTGAAAGAAATGGGGGAAATTATATGATCTGATTCATATTCTTGAAGATCACCTTAGCTAGTAGAAGATGAATGATAAGGAAGGCAACAGATGATACTGGAAGACCAGGAGGGTGGCAATTATAATAGGTGAGGTGAACGGTGAGCATGACTTAAGCTAGAGCAGATGGGTATGGCAATTGACTTGATATGCCATGTCCAGGTTGCATAACTTGGAGGTAGAATCCACAAGCTTTCTGATGAATGGAGGGGTAAGGAAGAAAAGGAATCAAGAATGACTTTTAGGTTCTAGATTTAAGAGACTAAGCAGATAGCAGTGGGTGTATAGGTCTTAGTTCTGTATCTCCATAGTACCCTGCCTGGCTAAAAAAGGCACTAATACTTGTGAAAGGAAGAGCAGAACAGAAGGGAGGAAAGGAAAGAAGGAGAAGAGAACTCCCCTGACTGTACCCTCATCCACAAGAAAATCACTGTCTTTTGCAAATACCCAACTATGTAAATAGGACAATGCCTGGACGCCTGGGTGGCCCAGTGGTTGAGGCCTGCCTTCAGCTCAGGGCGTGATCCCGGAATCCCAGGATCAAGTCCCAGGTCGGGCTCCCTGCATGGAGCCTGTTTCTCCCTCTGCCTGTGTCTCTGCTGTTCTCGCTCTCTCTCACTCTGTCTGTCTCTCATGAATAAATAAATAAAATCTTAAAAAAAAAGAAAGAACAATGCCTGAGTTTTCCAGTATATGCTCCATATGCATTCACTAAACATTCCATAAGAGTCAATATAATAAGTACTGTGCCTAATGATAACTGTAAAGCTTTGTAAAACTCCAAAAAGTTTTCTATTTTTTTAAAGAGAGAGAGAGAGAGGGAGAGAGAGAGACAGGAGGAGGGAGAAGCAGGCCCCGGGTCTCCAGGATCACGCCCTGGGCCAAAGGCAGGCGCTAAACCGCTGAGCCACCCAGGGATCCCCCAAAAAGTTTTCTAAATAAAAGATTAAGTTCTCTTCCAATTAATTTGGAAATATATATTATTTCCTCCTAAACAAAATGATACTATCTGTGCTACATGACCCTTCCAGCGCCAAGTTTGTTCCCAGAAATCCATATTCTGACCATGTCTTAAAATAATCAGCCTAACATATTACTAAATTTGGAGATAGGTTAGTTTGAAGACTCAGTTTTTAAATAGGTCACCTCAGAACTCAGGTAATAGCCAGAAGGTTTTACTTTAAACTAAACCTTTTTCTTAAATTTGAAATTTTGATAACTGCCTTCATTATTTCCTTATGAAAAATCATTAGAATAACCACTAGCTCAAAGTCTTGTCTTTTTCTTTTAATTATGCCTAAAAACATACCCATGAAAATTTGCAAGATTTCTCATGGCCAAAAGATGTTACCTATAAGTTTAAATGACACTAGGATTTAAATTATATATTTCTATGTATTTTAAATGTCAAAATGAGTAATAGCTTCCTACTGTAAGTGATAAAGAGGATTAAATGACACATAGGGTGAATCTGAAAGTTGAAAAAGTCAGTCTTGATCATTAACTCAACAGGAAAAACATTGTCCGGAAGGCATAGGGTAAGAGGAGGAGCTGGAGGAGCTGAGGTAGCCACCCTGAAGGGAGTTTTAATCCCCTGCGTGAGCAGCACAAGGGTATTACAACCTGGGCCCCATTAAATGTAACCTGCTGAATCATGCTAGTCAAAGATATAAGGACTTATCCCATACAGAAGTTCATGAAAGTGTGCCATGTCTAGTAATAGATATTTAATTTCTTGGTTCCTTGGTGGCTAATTTATTTTTTAATTTTGCCAAGCCCCAAGAAGGTACTTAAATGTTAGTACCTAATTCAGCATGATTATGGAAGAGTAAAATTTGGAAGAGTCACAGCAGAGAGAAATGATCATGATGTCCCAGGTCTACAAGGATGTGGTGCCTGGACACCTGTGTCTGCCAATCCATCTCCTGCCATCTCCACCAACCAGAGAACAATTCAGCCTGGGGAAACAGAGGAACATGCACATCACTCGGGAGATGTCTGGAAAAAACACATTACCCTGTTTTCCTCCGTCATCATTTTCTTCATAAAGTGATCTTTCAAAAACCAAACCATTTAAACATTCAGATAATCAGGGGAGTTATACTCTAACTTCAGACATATGGTTGACTTCCACGTGTTCATCAGAGGCATCTCTCCTTCACTCCCTATTTCTTCAGACTCTAAAACCAGGATATAATCGGAGATGTTTCCGTGGCAAGCTCCAATAGAACACAGGACAAATTCACACTGAGCTCTGAGGCTCCTATTCTCCTATATCCCCTTTCACTGCAGACACAACTGACAGCTGAGAGAAGTTTCAGGTTCTGTCCTCCTCTGAACACCTGAGAGCAGCTCTCTTTTCCAGAAGTCCTAATAAGAAAATGCAAGACAAATCCATCCCAGCAAAAACACTGCACAGACTGCCTATAAACTCAGCCCCACAAACCAGCCTTGGAAGCCTTCTCACCCATTTGTGTGTGTGTGTGTGTGTGTGTGCACGCAAACACACATCAAGTCAATTCTTTGAGTGTCTTTATGTATTTACTATCTTCACTAGCCTCTACTTCTGACCAACATTGTCAAAGTACTTATGTTACCTTATTGGCAATTGATTTTATGACCAATTCCATGCAAGTTTACTTTCTGAACTTCTCTGGATGGAATGAAGCAGATGTTTCACGAATATGTCTAATACATCCAATATAGTAGGTACCTAGAACTACATTAAAAATGAAGAAATATACTCTGTATGATTACTTTCCTTCAGACCATGAAGATGGAGTTCATCTTAAATGAATTGATAGATGCCTATGTTAAGCACCTACCTTCTTAATTGGCATAAAAAAAATCGAGAATCTTCGACTTTGGAAAATGCATATTTTGGTTAGTTATTGATGACCAGAAGGGTGGAATGTCTATTGATACTGGTGGCTATATTTAGTCCTCCAAAGTACAGGAGTTCAGACAGAAAAAAAAAAAATCACAGCAAAGAATCCCAAGGCATATGACTTTCTTTTGTAGCATAACACGATTAACCTGTCTCACACAATAACGCTGGCTGTCATGCTGGGGAGAGGAACACCACTGTTGCTTGCCTTTAGAAAAATACATGAAAAATATAAGGCTTATAAAACAGAGCCGTCTGGAAATTTGAGTCTGATTATTTTAAGAAACATTTCATATTTTTAATTCAGCAACAAAAGCAACATGGATGGCGAATAGAGTTTTAGCCTGCAAGAAAGCAAAAATAAATAAATAAATAAATAAATAAATAAATAAATAAATAAGAAAAAAAAGAGAGTGAAGTAATAGAAGGAGGTGTAAGAAAAGCAATTTTAATCAAGTGAGAAAGAGGGAGAGGGAATTGAGAAGGGGCAGCTTCCTCTCAACCTTGCTTTCTATCACTTTCCAGAGACAGAGGAAGTCAATTATGTACCCAGCATCACCTAACACAATTCTATTCTCTGGCTGACCTTCCCTGAACACACTTCCCTGCAGGATGCCTTGACAAGTTGCCCTGAACATCAACAGAGAAAACTTTCACTACCTGTAGATCTAGAGAAGCTCATTAAAAACACACTGAGTGTGGCATGGGACTGTAAATTACTTTTAAAAGTCTCAGATTTTTCTCTTCTCTCTCAAATTGTACAAATCTATTATTAAGCTTTGCCACAATAAAAGTGGATCATAATATCTGTTACCATACCACAGTTTTTTCAAGCTGCCAGTCTTTATTCACCACAAAGAAAGCAACTTTTATGACCACACTAAAACAAGTGTTATCAAGGAAGGAAGGAAGAAAGGAAGGAAGGAAGGGAGGGAGGGAGGGAGGGAGGGAGGGAGGGAGAAAGAGAGGGAGGGAGAGAGCGGTGGTAAAGAGGGAACAGGAAGGGGAAAAAAGAGAAGATAAAACTATTTACTGAGTAAATAAAGAAAATTTTGACAACTAATAAACCAACATTTACTACGCTAATTAGTATCTCCTAGAGGGATACAAATTTGTTTATATCAATTAAAAACTATCTGATATGACAAGAAAATACCTACATATCTAACATCAAAAGCATTTCTTTCTTCTTTCTCTTCCTCCCTTACTGTAGTCAGCACATGATGAGCACATGAAGGAAGGTAGAATAATTCATTATTTTGTCTCCCACTGCTTTGTATCTTCAACATTTTTGAATAAATACAAAGTCATAAATTAGCTTGTAGCAAAACAGAATTAATTGAATGTCTTAAGTAGGATCATCAAACCAAGGTTTGAGTCAATTTATCTAAGATTTCACTAATGTAGTTTCAGCTCATTAGGGTGAGAACTGATGCTAGGGGTGGGACATTATTAGATACAGAAAGGGAAAAATATAAGATCAGGAAAACCTGACTCTGCTTTTGCAAGAGAATTTTTTGAAGGTTATCTGATGTATGTGACAGAGCATAAACAACTCCTCTTCAAACAATAATCTGTGATTGAAAAATAAAGATGCTTTCATAGAATCTGAAGATACTTACACACACGCTGGTACTGAGAAGGCTCTGCCCTTCATTCTCTTGCCAGAAAAAAATCTTAGAAACACAGCAAGGAACAGTGATTTTATGTGTGTGTGTGTGTGTGTGTGTGTGTGTAACAATAATCAGCACACACACATATAACAAAATATACTTATGGACTAGCAAAATATATTCTACATATGTGTGTTATACATAGACATCATTATGATTATTTCCTTGGAAAATAAATTTTTCAGGCATCTAAACGAAACAAGAATAATTATACACAGCAAAAAAGAAACAGCAAAGTTGTGGAGAGGGAGATTTTTCCAGCATTTCCAATAACGGGATCAATAATAATCTGTGATTCTTCCAGTAAAAAGGCTTCCCCAGAGGGGAACTTATGATGGTCACTGAACATCCTGCATCACCTGGGTAAGGCAACAGGTGCACAGGTGCCCAGTTCTGTTCTATTCCTACATTTCAGAAAGATGGGGTTCTTTCTCATGGACAAGATAACAAGATCTTGGAACTCAAGATTATGTACAACTTTTTGTAATAGTTACAATAAATTAAGAAAAACAAAAAGACTAAGGTGTAAGTAATATTAGGTGGACCCCAAAACATAAGGCTAATGGGTGGATATTTCATTTAGTTAATCAAAATATTAAAGAATCCATATAAATGGAACAAAATATCATCAAGACTGCATAGCTGGGATAAAATAACCAGAAATAATTAAAAGCCTGGTTAGGTAGACAAATAAAGTCACTTACTAGATTTGACCACAGTCAGGTTATGCAATGTCTCAGCTTCAATGACCACATCTGTAAAATTCAGATTAGTAATATAGGTTTGTTGTGAGCATTAAAATAGACAATGAATTCAAAGTACTTAGGGTGCTACTTAGCACATATTAAGCACTTGATACGTGTCAGTACATTATTTTTATTATTCACTAGATAAATTCTCATCTCTGGTTTCACTTAGCTTATCAGTATACCCTAAGGTGGCGTAACAGAGTAGATGTTGTCTTCAATGTTACCAGGAGTATTTAACAAGAACAAAAAATATCTAACCTTCATTATAGTTTTAAAATTTTAACTGGTTTTATAAATTGGGCTTAAAAACTAAACAAGATGGCTTTTCACTTCACAGCCAATGCTGAAAAACCAATGGTTAAAGCAGCTTCATCCACCAGAAAGATCTGTGACATGTCTAACTTCACGATACATATGCTGCACACAGCCTCGGATATTTATAAGGTTAAGCATGTTGAATTTTGCAATGCCAAAAATTAAAATATATGTGTATATACATATATATGTATATATTCATAAATTCCTATCACTTGAATGGCATTATGTAATCCCTAAGTATGAAATGTTACACACAACTACACTTTGTGACTTACTGTAGCTCCCTCGTACAACTGTGTTTTCGTATTTCTAGTTGAGTTGAAAGTATAATCAATGTGAGTTTCTAAAGTTTATACTCTTGTAGTGGAGAGACTGTTTCTATTTGCCAGAATTAGAGATGACCTTGCCCAAATGGGAGAGACAAAAGATTGTTTACTTGGGGTGAATGTATCTTTATGGCCAGAAAAATATTTCTCTGGTGCCTCCAGTGCTCCTCTCTGGTACTATGAGAAAGAAACTTTGGTTAGTTGCTCCCACTCACATCTGAGCAGAGCTGCAATAACAGCAAATGATCCTTGGAAATCACAATCACATTAGGCTGCTGTTCAAATAGCTTTTAGGGTTGTGATAATGGGAGGCATTCCTAATAACTGGTGACACTGCAAGACCCTGCCCAGAAGGCCTCCAAATGGCAGCGTACAATTTAAATTTTAATCTGGAAACAGTGGAAATGATGAGATTCCAGCTGGGGACCTTCTGGTCTGAGGGCCGGCGTTCAGCCTCCCCATTAGGTGCCCCAAAGCTTCGTTGAGTTGATGACTGAATGCCCCTACTCTTTTCACTCATTCCCACTTCATGCCCATCTCCCACCTGACTCCCTGCATGGCAGGAGGTTGCATTGCTTTGCTTCCATAGAGGTGATCTTGGAGCTGATGGAGCATACCCACGTCGCTGTGATCCAACTGAACACGTCTGTATTTGACATAAATGGAATGGTGCGTCCATTGTTCTGACAAGTGATAACTTTCTGAACTTTTTTCCTTCCATGTGTGGGGTGGGCTTTGGGACATACTTATCCACTCTAAGCTTGAAATGAAAGCTGGCAGATGTATGCCATGGGCAGGAGGAAAACGCTTTGTTTTTTCCTACAATAAGCAATAACCCTTAGTATAATAACTCAACACAAGTTAAATAGTGAAAGGGAACATTAGTGGGACCCTGTCGGCATGGAAGGGAACAGCTGGCCATGTTAGTAATCATTGCATGTCATTACTTGGGAAGTCCACTCCCAATATCACTACAAACTTGTATTTCCTGAGTGTTTAGGCAGTAACACACGACAGATGAGAAAGTATCATAACAGGACATTGGAGGCAGAACTCTAGAGTTTGATGCTTGGCAATGCCAGGTTTGGTTTCCAATAAGCAGAGACAGAAAAAAAATCTTGCTAACGGAAATAAAGTAGGGAAGAAAATTTTGAAGATTCCTAGAATTCCTCTCTCAAAGCTCTTCCTAAATCATCTTTTTTTAAAAATGGGAAACTTTTTTTTTTTAATTCCCCATGTATATCAATGGTCCCAAGAATGGTGATGTGTCTCTCAGACTAGGAGTGTGAAACTAACAAAAGGATGAACATTAATACATAGATGCCTGGAATACTCAGTGCAAACACAACTGCTTCCACTGGGCTCCATTAGGAAACCTATTCCAGTACCCCAATACCCTCAGCAGCAGAATTAGAAAGTTGTTTTCATTTTTTTTAAAAAAACCACACACAGGAGCAAATTTCTGCAAGGTGGAAATGGGAATAAAAACCAGTGTTTTGGAATTTTTTCTTTGCAGATAGTCATCAAATGAGGTACAATATTTGCTAACAGAGGGTAATTTGAATTATCCACGGATAGTTCAAAAACACAAAGAGTTCATTACCCAGATATCTCTATTTAAAATAGATTTGCTTTTGTTCATCAGTGCAGTGCACATGGCTGGGAAATGGCAAAGTGCCAGAATGAAACTGCTCCTAATTTTCAGAGGAGGCCACCAGCTAATTACACAGACTGCAGGTGTGAAGAGAGAAGCTCAAAGTAATCAATAGCAGTAATTAATCTGCTAGACTGGAGCTAAAGAGCTAACAGCTGGACATCAGAAATGGACACATGCAACAAGATCAGCAATAATTACCTCTTTAAATATTGAATTTCCATAGCAACAATTAGGCTTATAAATAAAGGCTGGAAACCAAGGCTCCGAGGCATGACACTGCATGGCAAACACAACATTCCCCAAATCAACCCTTTTAATAAAACACCAACAATATGCTTGGGCTGGGTCGACCAGTTTTCCAGGGTTGGAAGAAGCTGACTGCAGTTCCTCCAGCCTCAGCTTTCTTGGCAACCTACTGGATCTCTGAGTCACCAAGATGGCCCCAGAAATTGCTGTGGGCAAGAGAGCAATACCTTTCCACATCACCTAGCACAGCAGAACAACCAGCTACAAGACACATTTTTCATCTATGAATTATGTTCCTTTAAAAAAAAATCACAAAACCTGCAAGCAAAATTCCTAACCAATGTGTTGGAAACATCAGTCTTTAAAAAAGCAATTGGGCTGTATTTTGAGGGATTTATTTTCAAGACCAATATGATCAACAAGATACCAGACACTGAAGTTTCTATGACATTCTTTTGCTTTGTGGAAAGAATAAAGGAAACTTTTCATTAGTGGGTTTTGTATTATTTTTGAGCTGATGGGGAAGAGGAAGTTGTTACTGAATGTGACCTAAGAGCCTGGCTCTATGCTACACCCTTTATGTTCTTCATTCATTTGAGCCTAATATTGTTTTGTTTGACAAATCATAGGGAGGCTAAGGACTTGCCAGGGGTCCACGGCCAATAGATGGGAAATCAGAGGGTCATAATTTGAACTCAGCCCTAGAAGTTATTTCAGCAAAGCACTCAAACATCTTTGGGAGGGGAATATGTTCTCTAAAACACTGAAAATTGTTACTGTTTGAAATGCAATTTAAATTGTGCTATTTACATCCACCATTTCTACCAAAAAAAAAAAAAAAAAGGAAAAGAAGACTAATACCTTGATTACTCGAATATTTTTCTTTCATGTTTCTTCATTTTGATTTTAGTTCACAACTTCCATGGCCCTTATTCAAACAAGTATTCTATAGAAAGATATGGACAATAATTTTCTAATCCAGAATCAAATACAGTATATGGAGTTAGCTAGACACATTTCCTCTTAAGCATTAACAAAATAGAGTAGCTTTTACTGAGCTCCTATTTACCACCAATTACTGAGCAAAACACTTTTCATGCATTATCTCATTTAATTTCATGATATTATAAACTATATCATCCATTCACACTTGAGAAAAAGAAGGTTCAGAGAAGGTACGTAACATTCCCAGAGACACATCAGTGTCTATCAGTACAAGCTTCCTGGAGTTAGGACTCAGTATCAATCTGCACTCTATTTACATGGTATACCCTCTTATATGTGGTCACTTTCCTAAGCCAAAGCACCAGAGATGGCATTCTTCTGCACATCCTAAGTATGCTAAGGCCAGTGGTAGGTTGCTAAGGGTCATATAGTTAAGAGCCTAGACCTTGACATTAAACTGGGTTTGAATTCCAGTGCTGACAGTTGTCAGCTCTTTAATCATGGTTCTTCAACCTTCCTGTAAAATGGAAATAATAGAATCTGCATAGTGTTAAACAATTAGCACAGATGAGGCATTGGAGGGGTACATAACACTGAAATGTTACCATTGCTACTTTTCTAACCTCTGCTGTCTTAACCACCCACGCCTTCTTCCAGTCACTTCTTTCTATTCCATTCCCACCACCGCTAGTCCAGGTCAATCCCTTACTCCTGCAATCATGCCTTCCTCATTTTCTTGTCCCTGTGGTCTCTAGCACACTATCCACACGAACAAGGGAAGTGGTCATTCTTGCTATTGTGTGCATGTGCAAATGAATGAAGCACATTAGCACCTGTACATAAGCATGTGTATCTGTGTAGACCAAGACTCATTCTGATGGCCTCAATACTACCACAGACATGTCCTTTGGCAAAACAAGTTCTAAAACAACAACCAGCTCTGGGAAGACTATGAGTTGTATAATAGTGTCCCATTCCAGAATCTCTCAGTAAAACCAAAGGAAAACTTAGGAACATGGTAAGTCCAGATCCATAAACTAACTTTGTACAGTACATGGAAAGATACATAAAATTTTACTGTTCTGAAGCTAAGCTACTTTGCAACTGCATATTCAGTGCACAAACACACACACATTCCCTTTTCCATCAACTCCTCACTTCTATCATTAACTGTTATTTTACATTTTTCAAAGGGAATCCAAGGTCTGTAAACAATAGTGACAAATACAGGAAAAGGGACCACATTCTATCAGAGCAAATAAACAATAAGAACTGACCAGCTGAGTCAGTATTCATCTTTACACATTAATCTGTGCCCTGTACAAAACAGGGATCATTTAAAGCTTATTAAAACATGCTATTTTGTGACTTCTCAGAGATATTTGGTCAGAAAACTGAGGGGACAAAGGAATGTTCCAAATAAGGGAACTAGTTTTGTAAACTTTCACTCTTATTGCAGTATTTAAAATATAAGATTGTGTATGAAGAAACTTTTATAGATAAAACACCCATCCCAAATCAATCAATCAATCAATCACCCAGGACTGCCTCATATTAAATATTCCAATTTTATATATAAAAATAGGTGATTTATTTATAATTAATAGACTCATTAATTTGTACAAATCCACTAGTTCCAGATATGTACCTGAACAGGCACTTTGCTAAAGCTTGATCTTTAAACTATCATTGGGATAAGATAAGTAAATCAGCAATTGGAAGGAGAATATCACCAAACTCTGCATGTCTCCATGAATGGTAAAGCACTCCCACTCCACTGACAAATAAGAAATAGTTGGAAAAGAGTACTTCTGGCCTCTCTGGCCTCACTTCCTCTTCATATATGAAGACAAGCAACTTAACACAAGAATTGAGAGAGAGACATGGATGGAAAAAAGAAATAAAAAATACATGAAGGCAAGCAATGCATTTGGAGTTTTCCTCATGGAAAACCCTATCTAGAGTTTAGTGGCAGATGGCTTTTGGAGGACTTTAGTAGTTCAAAATGATACAACACATAATTTGATCTGAATAGGACACTAGGAGACCCTGGGTTTTCCATAGAAGTTGGTAAAGATTGTGCATTGTTGAATGCCAGAGATTTCCCATTTCTGAAAATAAATTTGAATCAAAGCAAAGTGAAGGTGGGTTTAGTTGCCATACTAACACCAGGAGGAAGTGAACTATGTCTGATGATTCCACACCCTAGCAGTGCACTAGACCAAAGATTGCTAAACTATAACCGTGAGTCAAATCCATGCCTCCTGCCATCTGTTCTTTGTTTGTTTTTGTTTTTGTTTTTCTGCTCCTTAACTGTTTAAATTTGTTTTATTACACTAAAATACACATAAACATTCACCATTTAACCTTACTCAGTTCAGGGACATTACGTGCATTCACACTGTTGCACAATCACCACCACTACCATCCAACTCCAGAACTTTTTCATCTTCCCAAACTGAAACTCTGTACCCATTAAAAAGGAACTCCCCAATTCCCCTCTCTGCAGCCCCTGGTAACCAGGGTTCTACTATCTGCTTTTCTGAATTTGACCACTCTAAGTACCTCATAGAAGTGGTGTTCTACAACATCTGTCCTTTTGTCTGGCTCGTTTTATTTCCAGAATGTCCTCAAAGTTTATCAAAATTACAGTATGTGTCAGAATTTCATTTTAAAGCTGAATAATCATTATATATATATTGCTTTTCTATTTGTTGATGGACACCGTGTTGCTTCCACATTTTGGCTATCGTGAATAATGCTACTATGAATATCAGTATATATATAGCTATCTGTCTGAGTCCCTGTTTTGGATTCTTTGGGGTATATACCTAGGATGGAATTTCTAGGTCATATTGTAATTCTATGTTTAATTTTTTGAAGAACTTGCTGCCTATTTTTGTAAGTAAAGTTTTATTGGAATACAGCTATGCTCATTTGTCTACATGTTGCCTATGGCTGATTTCGGGCTACAATGGCAAAGTTGAGTGGCTTTAACAGAAACCACATGGCCTAAAAAAATCTAAAATATTATCTTGTCCTTACAGAAAAAGGACCTAGCCCTTGTATTATATCTTCTTAAGGCACTTTTAAAAATGCAGATACTTGGGCACTCTCAGACACATTGAATCAGAATCTCCAGGAGATGGAACTACAAAGCTGTTTTATATATTCTTTCAAAGTTATTCTGACACAGCTAGTATCTGAGTCACCATTTGGAGATCCCTATACTAAAAGACCTCCAGAAACTAGCACAAATGTATCCAACTGCCCTAAATGTCAGTAGCGATATTATTCAATTAATCTCAGTACTTAATGAACTTTTCATTCACACTCAACAATTGAAAGGACATATAGTGAGAATTTGCCAGAAGCTAAGTCGGACTGTAAAACTTGTGTCTGAGAGATGAACAGTTTGGGAACTGAAGGGATCCCCATTTTGGACAGATGCACTTTAACACCACACAGGAAGAGGTATCTGAGCAGCCTCCCTCTTATAGATCCATGTAATCAAGGAGGAGAATTTCTCCATCCCAGTGGTCTGTCATATTGCCTTAACTCAGCATCTCTGCACCTCTGACCTATTGATGGCTCTTCTGCTTTTCAGTCTGCACTGTTTTGTTTTGCTGTGCGCTTTCTGAGTCTGCTCATCGATTTTCCTTCTCCTTCTATCTTTCTGGGGATCTCATGTCTCTCATCCCATGTTAACGTTGGTATGTGTTCATTTCTGAGACCACAGTGAAGAAGTCTTTTGTGCTCTTTTCTTTCCTTTCATATGTTCTTTAACTCTTTGCATGAGTCCACAGAAAACACACCATTATAGCCTTGTGAGCCAAGTCACACTCAACCCAACTATAGTAATAGCACACAGAAAATACCACTGAAACAAATAAAACTTGATGATAGTATCTTTGGAGTATAAAAGTAAATATGTTAGGCTAATCAAAGTCACTCTTATTTCAAGCAACATTCATTATGAATTAATAGTACAACTTAAGAATCTGGATTTTCTTTGGATATCATTAATAAAGACTGGATCTTGGCAGCAGCATCTAATCAAAGCCAGGAACATTTATAAGAAAAATAAGCTTTAATATGTGTTTAGGCAAGTTGAAAATATTTAACATGGTCCCTAGTGGGCACTGCGGAAACAGAAGTAAACAGAGTGTAGTCCAGGGGGGTCCTCAGCCTTGTGGAATTTGCTAAACAATTTGAATGTTAGAAATTTTCATGACACTAAAGGAGCAGATCCACCCACTATATACTTGGTCATCCTTCATACTAATGTAGGTGTTTGAGAGAACTATGAACTTCCCTGATTGTTATCTCTTTTATTGTCCTGTAGGAATATTGTTATGTGATCCCAGAAAACAAGTCATCTTTCTTGATTTTGGCTTGGTGTTGTCCTCTATCTATTATAGCCAGTTGCACCTACTCTGCACTGATTTATACTAGCTCAATCCTTACCCATCAGACAACACTAAACAGTGCAGATTCTCAATGGCAGCAAATATTTTATCCCCTGATAAAAGTTGTCGGCATAGTTGTGAGGGTTTGAGTAGAAAAGAAACAAAGTCAGTGTTTAACCCTTCTTTCCACTTCACGACAGGTCTGTTTCTTGAACTCCAGTTATTATTTCAAATCCTTCAAATGCTTCTCTAGTACTGAACACTGTTTCCAACAGCCCTGAGTTCTTACACTTCTTAAAATCTTTTCACTCATCCCCAGGTTAACTTCTGTCTTTCTTTTTTCTTTTCAGACACAGTGATACTGTGGAATGTCCATGGGCTTCAAAGTCAAAAACCTGGCTCTAAACCTAACTCATCACTAATTAGCTGCATAATCCCAAGCAACATTATTAATTCTAAAGGCTCTATCCCTTATTGATAAAATGTGGGTATTTTATTAATTAAAAATTTAAAAATTAGAATTTAAAGTTCAAATTCAAGGTAATACATAAACATACCCTCAATAAAATACAGCAATTACCATTGTTCATACTGGTCTTGGTCAAATTACTGCTTTACTTTGTTCTCTAATCTCTCAATTCACACCTTGCTCCCTTCTACAGTTGACCCTATTTGAAAACATTATCAACACTGCTAGAAGTGTGGCTACAATATGATCTCCACTTCGTTTCACCTCCTGCCCAAAGTTATTCAATGGCTCACTAACACTTTATCCCAAGCAAATCTCCACTTACACTTCCCTGTGAGAGACTGTATGAGCTTCCTATTGCTGCTATAACAAACTACCATAAGCAAGCTTGGAAAAAAACACAAATTTATTATCCCATAGTTCTAGAAGTCAGAAGGCTAAAGAATCAAGGTGTTGGCATGGCTGCATTCCTTCTGGTGGCTCTAGGGGAAAATCAGTTATTTTGCCTTTTTGAGCTGCCAAATATCACCTGCAGTCCTTGGCTCCTGGTCCTCCCATCTTCAAAGATGGCAGTGTATCATTGTCATCTTGCTCTCAGGCTCTCACTTGCCTTCTGTCTCCCTCCTCACCTTAAAGGACTCTTCTGATTATATTGGACCCATTTGTATAATCCAGGATCTCCTTTTCTTAAAGTCAGCTGATGCATGAACCTAATTCCACTTGCAACTTTAATTTCCCCTTGCCATGTAACATAACATATACACAGGTTCCAGGGAATAGGATGTGGACACCTTTGGGGTTTAGGGTATGACATTATTCTCCCTACAACAAGGCCATGTTTTTCCTCACTCATGTGTTTTTACACATGCTGTTTCCTATAACACCCTTCCCCTGCTTCTCTATCTTAATCAAGCTCCTTTCATTTGAGACTCAAGTGTCAACTCATTCAATAAGGTTTTCTACACCCTAGTGCCATATGAAATATATTCCTCTCTACCATGCTTATCTAACATTCTATACTATACATTACTTAATATTATTTCTATGACTAAGGCTGTAATTACTGATTTATTTATATCAGACACCAGATAAAAAAATGTTGTATGGTCAGGGCCCGGGTCATTGTTTCTGAATATTGGCCCTTAGCAATGTGTGAAAATTAAAAAAAGGAAAGAGGAAGGTTCTGATAAAAGAATAAATACGCCTTTGGGAAGAAAAAAAAATTGTTGTTTTATTCTTTGGTTTTGTTGGTTGGTTTGTATGTTTTTGCTTATTTCCTGATTTTTTTTTCCTGAATTACATTTTAGTTCAAGTTACCAAATATGTGACTTTGCAGAAAAAGTGTTAGTATAAAATAGAAACTAGAGTCCTTGTAGTTCTCAACACTGGCTTCGCCTTAGAAATCACCTGAGGATGATTTTAAAAATACTGAAGAAAATTAAAAAAAAAAAAAAAAAAAAAGGGATCCCTGGGTGGCGCAGCGGTTTGGCGCCTGCCTTTGGCCCAGGGCGCGATCCCGGAGACCCGGGATCGAATCCCACGTCGGGCTCCCAGTGCATGGAGCCTGCTTCTCCCTCTGCCTGTGTCTCTGCCTCTCTCTCTCTCTCTCTCTGTGACTATCATAAAGAAATAAAAATTAAAAAAAAAATACTGAAGACTCCAACCCAGCTTCAGAGATTCTAATGTGATTCCATAGTGTGACCTGGACTTTGCAATTTTTTAAGCTCCCAGAAAATCTCAATGTATGCCTAGGTTGAGAATCACCAGTTTAGAACTATTTCTCAAAGATTTCCTATGGAAAAAAATATTTCCTATGGCAATTGAGAGAAGATTCCCAAGTACCAGTATTTTAAGATTAACGATATTTGAATAATATGCCAGTATTGCTTCTTGATCAGATATACCATGACTACCGACAAATGGTTATATTCATTGCTACACTATTTGAAAAAAAGACAAACTCCATGGCTGTGAGCTCACATTCCCTTTTCTGATAAATTCTTTACATTCTGTTGAAGAAAAAGAAAGCCAAGTTTTATGTGTTTTTATTAAGTGGCTTTGTGCTATGAAGTAGAAATCATCTCAGCCTCTGAGGAGCTAATTCTCCTTGTTGTTGCATGACTGGCTCATTAAACTTTAGTGCTTGGGCCCCAGCTTCCTACCTTTGGGGCTTGGCCTGGGAAAATATGGAGATTCATAGAAAAGAAAGGCAAGTTCCTGCCTGTGGAAGCTCTTTGAGGCTGTACAAGGGCAACGTCTTATTCATGAGGCCCCCAGAGCCCAGACTTTTGCCAAATCATCTCTATTTTTTGCCAATCTGTCAGTTACCAAACTAAAAGCATCAATAATGATATCTGGGGGGGGGGGGAATATTAAATAAAGCTCAAATGGCTGAATGTACAATATCTTGCTGAAGGGAGGTTGTCCCATGGAATCAGTGTAATACTCACCAGCAAACACTTAATACCCTCTCCTTTCCCTCCCAACTCCAAATGCTAGTGTGATAGACTACACACACGGGGAAGAAAACATGTTTTTCAAACCTTACAACTGGTTTGTACACTTAAAGGCTTAGAGCAGATTTAAAAGCATAGTACTTTAGGTGTGGTTTATAATATTTGCTAAGATACTATTACCACCGCCTTTGCTTCTTATACTAAAAAGTAACTTGAAAATGCTGAAAAAAAATTTAGAACACAAGTGTATTTTTCCAATTATAAATATCTATACAGCAAATTGCATAAACTAGAATATCTACTCTCTTGTATAAATTATCTATTCCTGGGTAACAAATTACTGCAAACTTGGAGGCTTAAAACAATACATATTTATTATCTCTTAGTTTCTGTGGATTAGGAGTCCAACCACAATTTAACGGAGTCCTCTGCTCTGGGTTCCAGAAGGTTGTAACCAAGGTGTCAGCTGGGGTTGTGGTAACATCTGGAAGCTGGACTAGGGAAGAACCCACTTCCAAGCTCACTCAGGCTGTTAGTAGAATTCATTTTCTTGCAATAGGACCTAGAGCCCTGGCTTTGTACTGGTTGTCAACTGGAAGCTGCCTTCCTAGAAGTTCCTCTAGCTTCTTGTTACCTGGACTTCTCAATATGGCTGACTACTTCTTCAAATCCAGCTTGAGAGAGTCTCTAGAGCAAGACTACTAGTAAGACCAGGAGTAACATCTACTACCTTTGGTTATAAGCAAATCATGGCTTGCATCCACCCTCAAGGGGAACTGATTACACAAGGATGTGAGTTTGAGCAGGCAAAGATTATTAGGGGGTCACCCTAGAGTCTGTCTGCCACCCTTCTTTGGCCATAGCATGACCTATGTTACTACGAAGTGGAGATTAAGCTAACCCATTCCTATTATCCAAGACAATGATTATGAGTGGAGCTTCTTCAGCCATAAGACTGAGAACATTTCTAAGACTTTTGTGTGAACTAAAGAGGTCTAACTAGAGAACAGAGTTACAGTTCTGTTTTTCCTTTGCTTAGAAAGATAAAGACTTAAGTTAGGAAATATCTGGATATGCTTAAATAGACTTATTCTTGCCCAGTCCCAATCTAAGCAGGATATTTGGGGTTTTCTTTTCTTTTTCTTTTCTTTTTTTTTTAAGAGTTTAGCAAAAGCATTTGCACAGTATTTAAGATAGCTAATTAACTCAAAAGACCACCTGGTAGGATAAAGCCTTGACATAAGGTAGAGCTCTGATTTCAGCTATGTTGCTTTAAACAAGCCAGATATTCTGTGAACACACATTGAATTCAAATGAATCAAGGCACTTCCTTAGCATCCTATGGGGGATGAGTGACTTGTCTACAGCCACACTGCTAACAACTTAGAGTTTTATCTCCAGGTGTCATATGCCAGCAACACTGCCTTTCTGTTATAGTCAGCTGTTTCCATCCTCAACTCCTTACATAGTTGTGTGTGTGTTTGTGTGTATCTCATTTCATCTTAAAAAGTAAACTTTCAGCACCATTTGAGATGGAGAAACTGAACTTCGTGGAGGCAGAGTACTTTTGCAAACACTAGAAACCATATATGCTAAAGCCCAAGTATGGATTCATATTTGTCAGATGTAAGCATTGACATAAAGCAGTGCTCCTCCATTACACCTAGCTAACTTCCCATTTCTGGTAAGGCTTCAACAGTGACTCAGCAGGCAAAAGGTACAAGAAACTACATGAAAACTGACTCTCTAAGCATTCATAAAAGCTCTGTCATACAATCACTGTCACTTTGGAGCTTTCTACTGCCCAGAATGAAAGGGGCCATTTGGTATATTCCAGCCTATGAATCAGGTATCACAAACATGTAGTCACTTATCAGATACCAGCAACCACTTCACGGAAGACTTGATCTAATGCATTGCCCCAACCCAGACAACAGGGAAATCTCACTGGACAATGCACAGGTAGAAAGAAGAAAGGAAGAGGAAATAGATATGTTTCAACTCTTTTATCAGCCAGTTCCTTTAGGGACATTAAGTTATCATTCCTACTATAGACTGAATATGTGCCTCCAAAATCATATGTTAACACTCTAACCTCCAATGGGGTGGTATTAGCGTCTTTGGGAAGCAATTAGGTTTAGATGAGTTCATGAAGGTGGAGTCCTCATAATGGGATTAGTGCCCTCATAGAAAGAGACCAGGGAGCTCTCTTTCTTAATGTGTGTGTGTATATGTGTGTGTGTCTCCCCCTCTTGTGAGGACACAGCAAGAAGGCAATCATCTGCAAGCCAGGAAGGGAACCCTTACCGGAACCTATCCATGCTGCCCTCCAATCTTGGACACCCCAGCCTCCAGAACTGTGAGAAATGTTTGTTGTCTAAACTTCTCAATTTATAGTATTTTGTGATAGTAGCTGAACTAACAAAAACAATTCCTTTTCCCACATGACACTCTTGAGAAGTAGATGGTTTTCCTCTCTTTACAAGTGAGGAAAATGAAGGCCAGAGAGTGAAAAGAAATTTTCTAACAAGCTATAGAGATGAATTCCAACACATGTAGGTGACACCAAGGCCTGTGTATGCTCTACCATGCCAGATTGTCTCCTCTCTACTATTAACAGTGTAACAACTGGCAAATCCCTTGCCTGCCATGGAACTCTAGTTAGATGTTCCCTTAGCTCCTTTCCCTTGAACAGTAGGCTTTCATGACTCTTACAACTACTAATTAAAACTATTAGAGTGGGTGATGTCACCAAGATGGCATAGTAGGAAACCCCAGCCTCCATCCCACCACAAAAGTCAGCATTTGACAGCTACCCACAAACAAAAACATCCCCAAAAGAGCTCTGCAGTCCACTCAAGAAATTTTAGCAACATGTTGAAACAAAGAAAACCTTGAGAATAACAGCACAAAAAGGGAAGAAAGGCAGTTTAATTTTCCCTGCATCATTCCATTCCCCATTCCACTCTTGGCCTTGCTCAGTTTCAAGAGTGAACTTGCCAGCAAGAAAGAGTTCCCCTCACAGGGAAAGAAAGAATGGGATGCACAATCAGTTTCCCCATCTTTTGGGGACAATTCAAGATCTGCTCCATTTTTCCCAACCCAGAGACTGTCAAAGCTGAGATGTATAGAGATACCTAGGAATAAGGAAGATAAGCAGGAGCTACCAATAGCAGCCACATAGCGGGAGCAATTTCAATTCCCAGTGACCTGTTCTACAGAAAAGCCTAGTAGCTTTAGCCATGAAAAACAAAAACAAAACAAAACACCAGCAGCACAGCCACACAGACCTGCTGCAGATTTCACTGGCTCTCAGTCCACAGGTATTTGCATTCACTGAAGTTAGCTCCCTGAGTCTCTCCGTGTTCTCCCCCTCCCAGCTTCCTCCATGCCTCCACTTCAACAGCAGCCACCCTGGGCCTCTGTAGTTGCTCAGGTGCAAGACACCAGCTTAGGCACCCACAGCTGGCCCCTACTGTCATGCACACACTCCAGGCTAGTCCCTCCAGCTGTGCATTTGTACTCTTTGAGCCTGACACCTATCACCAGTCTCCATGGACACAAGCAAGCCCAGGGGGAGAGTGTGCAACCACTGGAGAGCACACTGACATCTATGGCCCCATCGGTTGCTTATAGACCCAGATTATGCTTTGTCTTCTGCCTCTGGCCTGCACCATTGCATTTGTCTGCCGCCAGCAACCCCATCTGTGTGCCTGTATGCCTGTGGCCAAACCCCCATCACTGGCCTCCACTGGCAGCCACAGCATAACAGCCAGCCAGGGCCCATGCAGCTGCCAGTGCACCTACAATTGGCCCTGTCCTTCCTGCCTGTATGTCTTAGGCCCCACCACTATATATGTGTTTGCAATTGGCCCCTACCAATACTACACAGAAACCTGCTACTAGCTGTCATGGCCCAGGTTGTACATACCACCAGCTTCAGGCACTACCACTATTTGTTTTGGTCTCTAGCTACTGGATCTGGAGGTAATGTTTAGAACCCCAGGAGCCCCAAGAGCCCTTGCAGACTCTGTGGAACCCTTTGCAACATTCACCAAGGACCATGCAGTTGTGAGTGCTGTGGACCCCAATGGCCTGAGCCAATGAGCCACTACACCCCCTGGACCTACTGCTACTACAAGCCCCTGCACTTGGGTGTCCTACATCATTGGACCAAGGTCACAGTACACTCTAATGTGTTCCTATTCTTACTGAAGTCAGTCCATAAAGTCTGGAAGAGGTGACTGCTTCTTTAAATGCCCAGACTCCTATGCAAAGCTACAGGGATCATAAGGAATCACAGAAACAGAATTCCACCAATGGAGTAGAGTAAACCTCCAGTAACTGACCCAAAAGAGAAGGAGATATGTCAGATTTGTCTGACAAAGAATTCAAAATAATTGTCCTAAAAATGTCTAGAGGACAAAAGGACACAGGCAAATAATTTCATAATATTGGAGAAACAAAGCAAGAACAAAATGAGAAGTTCAGCAAAGAGTTAGGAAGCATAAAAAAGAACCAAACATAAATATTGGAACTAAAGGAAATAAGGACTAAACTGAAGAATTCAGTAGAGAGCTTGAACAACAAAACAGATTAAGCAGAAAAAACAACAACAACAACAGTGAACTCAACACACCTTTGAAAATTTTCCAATAAAAAAAGGAAATTATCCAATCAGAGGAATGAAAAGAAAAAAATGAAGAAAGTCAACATGCTTGTAAGATGCCATTATACATCATTCAAGTCCCAGAAGGAAGAAAGAGAGGGAAAGGGTTGGAAAGCTTATTTAAAGAAACAATGGCTGAGAACTTCCTAAACCTGGAAAGAGATTTGGACATCCAACTTCATGAAACTAACAGATCATCCCAAAATTTCCATCCAAAACAATCTTCTCCAAGACGTTATAATTAAGCTATCTAAAATTAAAGTCACAGAGAGAATTGTAAAAGCAGCAAGAGAAAAAAAAAAAAAAAAAAGGTCTCCTAAAAGAAAACACCCATAAGGCAATCAGCAGATTTCTCAGCAGAGACCTTTCAGGTCAGGAGAGAACAGAATGATATATTCAAAGTGCTAGAATAAAGATATTGCCAACCAAGATTACTCTATCCAGCAAAGTTGTCATTCAGAAATGAAAGTGAAATCAAGACTTTCCCCCAATAAACAAAAGCTGAGAGAGCTCATCACCACTAGACCTGCCTTATAAGAAATACTAAAACGAATTCTTCAAGCTGAACAAGGACACTAAGTAGTAACATGAAAACCTATAAAAATAAGCAATGCACTAGTAAAGTATATAGTCAGAATCAGAATACTGTAATACTGTGGAGAATCAAAATATACCACTATAGAAATCAAGAATTCACAAGGAAGACACCAAGAAAGAAAAGAAACTACAAAATAGCCTGAAAATAGTTGATAAGATGGCAACAATAAGACCTTACTTATCAATACTTTAAATATAAATGGATTAAATGTAACAATCAAAAAAAAAAACATAGTGGTTGAATGAAACCAAGATGAACTATATACTGTCTATAGGAGTGGTTTGAAAACCAAGATGCAACTATATACTGTCTATAGGAGATGCACTAAACGTTCAAGGACACACACAGGCTCAAAGTGAAGAAACAGAAAAAGATATCCCATGGACGTGGAAATCAAAAAGAGATCATCTGATACTTACATCAGACAAAATAGACTTTAAACCAAAATCTGTAACAAGAGACAAAGAAAATACTTACATAATGAAATATCAATTTATCAAGAGAATATAATAAATACATATGTACCCAACATTGGAGCCCTGAATTATTTCAAGCCAATACTAATGGATTTGAAGAGAGTAATGCAAACAATAATAGTAGTGGACTCAGTAAACCATTTTCAATAATGGACAGATCATCCAGACAGAAAAATTAATATGGAAATATTAGACATGAACTATACTTTAAATGAACCTGGGAGGGGGGTAGAGAGAGGGAAGCAAACAATAAGAGACCCAACTATAGAGAACAAACTGAGGGTTGCTGGAGGGTAGAGAACGAGGAGGATGGATTTAATGGATGATAGGTATTAATATGTTGACAGCGTATGTTTGACAAGGTAGCCAAGAATACTTAATGGGAAATAGGCAGTCCTTTCAATAAATGGTGGTGGGAAAACTGGAGAGTGACATGAAAAACATTTCAATTGGACCCTTATTTTCTACCACTTACAAAAATTAACTTGATGGATTAAGGTCTTGAATGTAATGCCTGAAGCAATAAAATTCTTAGGAGAAAACATAAGATAAACACTCCTTGACATCATTTTTCTACACTGATTTTTTTTGTATAGGACGTCAAAAACGCAAACAACACCAATAAAAATCAACAACTGGGACTACATCACACTCAAAAGCTTTTCACATCAAAAGATACAATCAAGAAAATGAAAAAGCAATCTATTAAATAGCAGGATATATTTGCAAGCCATGTATCTGATAAGGAGTTAATATCCAAAATATAAGAAACTCCTACAACTCAATAGCAGAAAATAAACAATCTGATTTAAAAATGGGCAGACAACGTGAATGGACATTGTTTCAAAGACGACACACAAAATGCCAGTAAGTACATGAGAAGGTGCATAATGTCACTAATCCTTGGGGAAATACAAATTAAAACCACAAGGAGACATGCCTTATACCTGTTAGAATGGCTATTATCAAAGGACAAGTGATAACAAATGCTGGCAGGGATGTAGAGAAAGGGTAACTTTTGTGCACTGTTGGTGGGGAATGTAAATTGGTATGAGGGAAGACAGTATGGAAGTTCCTCAAAAAAATTAAAAATAGAACTACCATATGAACCAGTAATCAAAGAAGATAAAATCAAAATCTCAAAGAGATGTCTGCACTCCCATGTTTGTTGCAGTGTTATTCACAATAGCTAAACATGGAAACAACCTAAGTGCCCTTCAATAGATGAATTGATAAAGACAATGTAGTTATATATACAATGGATATTAGATAGTCATTTAAATATATATATTTATAATAACATAGATTGACTTTGAGGGTATTATGTGACATGAAATAACTCCAAAAATAACAAATAATGCATGATCTCAGTTACATATGGAATCCAAAACCATTAAACTCAGGGGCGCCTGGGTGGCTCAGTTAGTTAAGCATCTGTCTCTTGATCTCAGCTAAGATCTTGATCTCAGGGTCATGAGTTCAAGCCCCACATTGGGCTCCACACAGGGCATAGAGCCTCCATACATACATACGTGCATAACATTAAACTCATAGAAACAAAGCAAAATGGTAGTTGCCAGAGATTTAGGAATGGGGGAAATGGGGAATGTTGGTCAAGGGTACAAACTTTCAGTTATAAGATGAGTAAGTTCTGGGGATCTAATGTATAGCATGGTGACTATAATTAATAAAAAACTGTGTTGTATACTCTAAAACTGAGTTTGAGTATATTGCTAGGAGAGCTTTAATGTCCTCACCATAATAAAAACAAAATTGTAATTTTTAAAAAGATTGTATTAATCTATTAATGAGAGGCACAGAGAGAGAGGCAGAGACATAGGCAGAGGGAGAAGCAGGCTCCCTGCAGGGAACCCAACATAGGACTCGACCCCAGGACCCTGAGACCATGACCCAAGCCAAAGGCAGACAACCACTGAACCACCGAGGTGTCCCAACAAAATTGTGATTATGTGAGGTAAAGAGTATATTAACTAAAGCTTACTGTGGTGAACATTTCACACTATGTACATATATCAAATCATTCCAGTGTACGTCTTAAACTTATACAGCGTTATATGTCAATTTTAGTTCTATAAAGCTGGAAAAAATATAATAAAATTGTCATAGTCGTTGAAGCAAAAATAACCTCTTTTTCCTTTTTTACACTATAACTTTTGAGAATATAAATGTGTATACTTTTCTCTCTAGGAATTCAAAGAAGCCCATACAATAGATATTAAATGTGATATATTGGGCAGCCCGGGTAGCTCGACGGTTTAGCACCACCTTCAGCCCAGGGCCTGATCCTGGAGACCCAGGATCAAGTCCCACGTCAGGCTCCCTGCATGGAGCCTGCTTCTCCCTCTGCCTGTGTCTCTGCCTCTCTCTCTCTCTCTCTGTGTGTGTGTGTGTGTGTGTGTCTGTCTGTCTGTCTGTCTCTTATGATAAATAAAATATTTTTTAAAAATAAAAAAATAAATGTGATATATTACACACTACAATATAAGAAAATATGGCTTTGTATGCATTTGGAGTTGGCTATTTCTCAGTCACTTTGTCCTACCACATGCAGCATATGCAAGAGCTTGCAGAGGCCTATCAGGCAGGTTATAGAGAAAGAACATTTAAATTACACCGTATAAATGGCCCTTAACCTTGAGGCATTTACAATGCAATTCCCAAATTGAGTATATTCTGAGTGAAGATACATAAGTACACAAATATCTCAAAAGAAAGTACATCAAGTCACAATTTTATGGAATTAGCAAGAGTATAATCTAAGAAGGCCTTAAAGAAAGGTGGATTTTAACTAGGATTTTGGGTTTGAAAGGATGATATGGTTGAACAGAGGGAGCATCTAACTATTGAAAGGATAAGCCCAAGGTCCCAGTAGATTTTTAGGGAAGTGATACAGGTCTGATGGTTCATCACAAGATTTCCTTAATAAAGGGGTCACTTGCAGTGTTATGGACAGGAGTAAGAGAACCAGAGAGAAGCCATTTCCACACCTACTGAATGAGCAAAAGGAAGAAGTGGTGCCACAGGGCCCCACGGAGAGTTGAAGCCTTGATAGAAGCCTTAGGCATGGAGAATATATTTCCTGCCAGAACCATACCCCCAAACAAGAGGGTGAGAATGCTCTCTCCCGCCAGTGCCTCCCATAGGGCCAATACCAATGGGAAGCTGATCCAGCTAGAACAGCCTCCTGGGGAACAGAAGGACGGTGGACAACTGGTCTGAAGGGTGCAAATGGCGAAAACCAGCACAGCAGATGAATCTACCCCTTCTTCTTTAGGTGCTAAAGAAGATTACAGGGATGCAGGAAAAAGTAGACATCAAAAGAAACACACTTTCCCCCAAACAGGCAATCACAGGAGAGTCCAAGCAAGAGCTGAATAGTGTAGGATAAGTAACAGTAAGCAGCATTAGTCGGGCCTCACACTTACGCTCTTCAAGGAAGATTTCTTTTTAAAGTCACTGCTTACCTCTTTCAAATTCTTAATGTATCACTATCAAGATAACTGGACCATTATTATTATTATTCGCATTCTCTGCCTTGGGTTTGAAAGGATGATAGAGGCTTGCTTTAGCTAGGCTCCTCTAATCCCTCTTCTCAACTAGGTCTCAAGCAGTTTTAGCATGGAATCCAAAGGCCACGCAGTGAGAATCTGCCCACCCACCATATCTGAGCAAGGTTTTTTTCTTTAAAGATTTTATTTATTTATTTGACAGAGGAAAAAAAGAGAGAGTGTGTGCACACACAACAGGCAGAGGGAGAAGGAGACTCTCAGCTGAGCAAGGAGTGCAATGCAGGTCTCAATCCCAGGTCCCTGAGATCATGAGCTGAGCTAAAGGCAGACACTTAACCAACTGCCCCTGAGAAAGTTCTTAATTTTCCATCAGTGGCCCCCTCATTCTGCTGGCTACAAATCTCCAGCCGCCTTTGCTGTATTCAGAGTTGAGCTCAGTCCTACACTGAGGGCTCTCTCCTCCTACCGCAGTAGCATGAATAAAATGTACCTTGCCATTTTTAACAAGCATCTGGTGCAAAATTTTTCTTGGACACAGATGCTAAGGACGGTTCAGACAGGAGGCATGAGAAAGCTCTGCTTCCCACTCTCAAAGCCTCAGGAGATATGGTCCATCCTCATGCTCTTTTGCAGTCAAAGCAGAGGCTCTCAAGCTCAGACTCAGCTTGGAAAACCCCTACTGGTTGTTAGATCCCTGAATGATTACCTCAGGGACAGGCAGCACAATAATAGAGGGAATTTACTATGAAGATAAAGGAGTCAGCCATAATGTCAGGATGTGTCCAGAAGCCATGACATCCCAAAACATGTACAAATGGCATGCCCATGGCTGTTGCCCTAATCTCCGGCCCAATTCCCCAGCTTTCCTGTTGATTCCATTAACTGCCTCTATCATTCTATTGAATAAATTTTACCCTCATGGCCAGTTAAAATCACCAACACCAGTTTTTATTGCTTGTAACTCAGAAGCCTAATAGGTTTTGCTGTTACCTAGGATCAATTTTATTTTTATGAAAAAACAAAATTTTAAATAATATAAAATGAAGGTCAGTTCATTCATAAGGCTGGAATAACAAATTGTCATGAACTGTGTCACTCAGAACGACAGAAATTTATTTTCTCACAGCTCTGGAGGCTAGGTTGATTCTTCCTGGATGCTCTAGAGTTGAATCTGCGTCTCTGTCCCAGCTTCTAATGGTGGCTGGCCATCCTTGGTCTTCTTGTCTTATAGATGCATCATTCCAATCTCTGCTTCCATCTTCACATCATATCCTTCCTGTGTGTCTGTGTCCACTTTCTTCTTCTTATAGGGACATAGGCCACTGGACTAGGGTCCATCCTAATCCAGTATGACCTCATCTCAACTTGCAGACATCCACAAAGATCCTATTTTCAAATAAGGTCACATTCACAGGTGCTAGGGATTAGGACTCCAACGTATCTTTTGGGAGGACAATTCAACTCACAACACAGAGAAACTACTGACCATATAGTCCTGTAACCTAAAGCCAGAGTAAAGCAAACCCAAGTCAGGGGTGATAGAGTAGAATAAAAAGGCAGAAGAGAGAGAGAGAGAGAGACGTGGTGCAGAGGTCTTGGGAAAGAGCCAGGAGTCAACACATGGAATCATGAATGGCTACAGAGCACAATTTCTTTCCAAAGCAAGAGTCTTGAATATTTAGTAAAATCAGGTTCCATACTCTCCTAAGAAGAGCATCAGGAACTAGAGCTAATAGAAGGGGAGAGAGGTGGAGGAAGATGGTTATATCAAGGTAACAAAAGTTAAAAGTAGACTCACAACTTAAAGGAAACAGAGGCCAAAACATCATAAGAATTAAATATAAATATTCCAAAGCAAATATAATAATCTATAATGCTATGCCAAATATTCACATAGAAAATCAAATCTGTATAGCTTAGTAAAAATGTGAAGGTTGCTTTAATGAGTCACTGAATAAATATCTTCTCGTGAATTACTCTCATTTTTGAGCATACTATTTGCTAGCAAGTCAGTCTCAAGATAATTGTACACAAACAGAAAGGGCCAAGGAAAAACCCCAGGCATTAACTCTCTAAAACTGTGGAAACTAAAAATGAGCAAAACTTTGTTCTCAGGATTACTTATCATACTTGAAGTGACTACTGTACTCAGTCCTTGGTCTCCCTTCATTTCTTTTTGATGCCTCCACAAATCAGTGACAGCTACAACATTTCTGCTGAGCCAGCACTCTCCCCCCACCCCTCCACCCCCCACCCCAGTGATCTCAGAATGTCTGAGAGAATGTCTGGAACTCTGTGCACTCCTTGATATGCAAAAGAGAACCTTATTTCCAAGTGCCTTAAGCCAAGACAGTACTTGCATAAATCATGTGGAATAGAACAGAGATAGGAATAAAATAAAATAAAGGGTTAAAGCAAAAAAAAAAAAAAAAAAAAAAAAAAAAAGGCACCAGAAAGAATTGCCAGTTTTCATTGGAATCATGGGAAAAAAGATTTAACCATGCATTTCCTTAAATCCTTGATACTGTACTTCCTACTGTAAACAAAGCAGTATTAAAGGAAACATCAGTAGCTGGATAAAATGAAAGACAAATGGGGAAATGAACATTTGCTCTGTGATGAAAATAAAAGGTTTGTGAAATGAATTTGGAACGTGTAACTGTTCTATTCCATTAAACTATCTTTTTGTCTCTTTCCTTCTCACTCCTCGGATCAAAATATTACTCTTACATGGTCTTCACAGCTGGTTCTAATGAGAGAATGAATCTGATGAGGTGCAAGGTGGCTTAGGCATGGATGAATGGACAATCATGAGAAAGATGCCAAAGGAGGACAAGGGACGCTTGAAATCTGCTCCTTAGCCAACTGGTTCTTTGCATGATCTTTACACTACAGCGAAATATATTCCTCCCTCTCCACCACTAATAGATGTAGTTAGTTACTATATTCCAGAATCATGACCTCCAAGATTACCAAGAGTGTGCTCTGCAGCCACACTTTCTGTTTTATTCCATAGAAACATGACAAGAAAGCAAAGTAGCAATATAAAAATGAAGTCCTTTCCCGGAAGGAAGATATCCATAGTCAGTATATGAAAGGAAAGGTTCCCATTAAGAAATGACCTCTCCAGGGACACCTGGGTGAATCAGCAGTTGAGTGTCTGCCTTGGGCTCAGGGCATGATCCCAGGGTCCTGGGATTGAGTCCCGCATCATGCTTCCTGCAGGGAGCCTGCTTCTCCCTCTGCCTGTATCTCTTCAGGAAAAGAAAGAAAAAAAGAAAGAGAAGAAAAGAAAAGAGAAAAGAAAAGAAAAGAAAAGAAAAGAAAAGAAAAGAAAAGAAAAGAGAGAGAAAGAAAGAAGAAAGAGAGAGAAAGAAGAAAGAAAGAAGAAAGAAAAGAAAGAAGAAAGAAAGAAAGAAAGAAAGAAAGAAAGAAAGAAAGAAAGAAAGAAAGAAAGAAAGAAAGAACCTCCCTGCTCCAGGTATTTTAGCAAATGATCGAGAACCAATGGTGGGAAGAAATTCTTGCTCCAAGAAACAGAGGCTTCAAAGAAAATAAGCTGGGGAAAATCTATTAGGGAAGGCTCAAAGATCTACATCCAGTCTTTTTAAAAGATTCCCTTTTCTAAAAATGAGTGGGAAATATCAGAGAGGGAGACAGAACATGAGAGACTCCTAACTCTGGGAAACGAACTAGGGGTGGTAGAAAGGGAGGTGGGTGGGGGGTGGAGGTGACTGGGTGACGGGCACTGAGGGGGCACTTGGTGGGACGAGCACTGGGTGTTATGCTATATGTTGGCAAATTGAACTCCAATAAAAAATTAAAAATATTAATAATAAAAGGATTTTAAAAAAAGATTCCCCTTTCTAGATTGATCTCCACATTTTTTGTTCATCTTGAAACGGTAGCACCCTGAACCCACTGTCACCTGAGTCTAAGCACTTAAAGTCTATTTTTCTCTCTCCGTCATCAAAGTAGCCACCAGCCTTGCAAACACAAATTCAATGGTCTTAATCCTTCCCCATTCAGCCCCCCTGCTGTGTTCACCCCTGTTGGTCTTGTCCTTCATAAAACTCCTTCCTCCTGACACTTCACTAGGCTATACCATCGCACGGTCCCCTCGTTGCCCGTTACTCTTCTATCCTCCATTTCTTCTCCTTTTCCACATCATTCATTTCACTTCTCTCTCATTTATCATTCTTCCAGAGCAACAGCACCCACTCGCATGCCTTCCGCTAGGATGGATCTTATGTTTGACCTTCCAAATTGTCTCTCCAGGCTCAAGTCCTCAACGTAGCTCTAATCTGAATTTCTAACTAACCGCTATAACATCTTTTGGTAAATGTTCCAGAAGCATCTCAAAACACATAAGTGTAAAACTGAATTTACCTTTTTGCCACAATCTATAAACTTTAGATTTCTATTACTGCTACCAGCATCTATCTCTTCCTTCTCCTTTCCCCTCCCCAACATCCAACCAGTTGGGCCTCCAAATTCTCCTGAGATAGTCTCTTTTTTTCTTTTCTCTTTTTTTTTTTTTTTTTTTTTTTTTTGACAGTCTCATTTTTACCATTCCCAGTGATGTCTTTCTAGTTAATGACTATTACCTGCCTGGCTGGTTGCTACAATTTCCTAAGGACCAGCCAGCCTCCAAAGGGTCCCTCTTCTCACCTATCCCTTATGTCACTGGCAGCCCCTAGCTGCTCCCTAAATTGTAATGCCCCTTTCTTGCCTCCAAGTAAAACCAAAATCCCTCAATCCAACCCCAAACCCCACAATGTTATCCCAGTCTACTTTTCTAGAATTTTCTCTTTTGATAACTTCACAGGACCCTACATTCCAGGCCATTGCACAGCTCCTGACTGCTTCATCATTTTACCCTTCCCTCTTCTGACCCAAATCTCTCTGTTCTATCAGAGCCTGCACCTACCTCAGGAAGACTGTCCTTATTCCACTTATTCCACTGTCATTTCCACTTGAAATACTTCTTTTTGAACCTCCATTGTAGATTGAAGCTACTCCTGGCTCAGGTAGTTTGCTAGCTCTTTGCACATATTTTTTTTTCTTTCAGTCTGTTAGATTCAAGCAGTCAGAAGGACAGAGACTCACATTTATCATTGCATCACATGAATATAGGCTAATAAAAATTTTTCTGATCGAATTAAATCTAATTTTCTCTCACAGAAATCAAAGTTTGAATAAATAAAAGAAGCTTCTGTGGATGCTTTCAAATGACGTTTAGATTCAAAATCAGTCTCCTTTCTATATAGAGAAATATAGTCCTCCCTCTATCTTGTAAGACAAACTAGTATACTGATAACAAAACCAAAACTCGTTACCACTTTCAAATAACTTGGGACTGAGCTGAAATAAGGTAGAAAACATGGGTAGTTTTCCTAAGACATATCTTCGATTGCCGCCTTACCAGAAAACCATGATGACACATTATTTCCCTCTTTGATATAAAAAAAAGCTTATTTCTCTGTCTCCTTGAAATAAAATGCAATACATAATCCACAGTAAGAGGCTCAAACCTGGGGGTGCTTGGGTGGCTCAGTAGTTAAGCCTTTGGCTCAAGTCATGATTTAGGGGTCCTGGAATTGATTCCCACATCAGGCTCCCTGCAGGGAGCCTGCTTCTCCCTCTGCCTATGTCTCAGCCTCTCTATCTGTGTCTCTCATGAATAAATAAAATCTTTAAAAAAAAGATGCTCAAACCTATAAAAATAAATATCACCCATAATAGCACAGTATTTTTCATTTCTGCCAGAAGCTCAGGCTCACGTTATTAGAAAAAACTCACATTCTTTTACCTGGATATTTGAATAGTTCCAAGCAAACCATCTATCAGACTGGCAAATTATTCTCCCCCCCCCTTAAAAAAATTAAAGAAGATGCTGCTTCAGAACTTCCATCAAGACATTCCAAGATACAGCCTTTGAATGAACAAAGTTTTGCACTAACAGGATCATCTCTGCAGACAAGAGGGGCCAGCAAGCATGGGGAGATGAGGGAAGCTCTTCTTCTGGACCTAATTGCCTGGCTGCAATCTCATTTTCCATCACATTTTATTTAACTTTTCTTTACTTATATCGCATAAATTAACTCAGCAGCCATGCAGAATAATTTTGCTTCATTTGGATCTAAATTAATGAGCGTGATCACAAAGCCATGTGTACAATTTCAATGAAGATACACTGTAATTATTCTCTTGTACGGGGTAGCATCTCTGCCGCGTGCTAATGTAGTTTGAATGCGCAGTATCTGATGCTTTTGTGGTCTTCTGCTACAACACCCTACTGGAAAAAATGTCCTCCGGTTAAGAAATGCTAAAATAAATTATTAAACACAAAGGAAGGAAGAAGAAAGGGGGGAAAAACTTAGAAAGAGAAAAGAAAATGACAAAGGGAGAAGTGTGCTCCCGGGCACTCATTTCCTCACACAAATTTTATTTCCAAATCGCTTCATTAAGTAATGCATTAAGTTGTGCAACAATAGATCATATTTTTTTTTCCTCAGCATTTGAGAGAGGGGTTTTGCGGAGAGGGAACTCTGGGCATTTGAGCATATGTAAGAAATAGAGAAGAGAAATCACAAAAGAACACAGGCACTTATGTCTGTAGTCAGCCATGAGTTACAGGGCTAAGTATCAGCTTGAGACCATGAATTATTTCTGCCCAGGCCATACAGTTCATGGAGCCCTGCTTGGGGAACATTAGACTCTTAGGGCAGGCAATTACATGCCTTTAGGATTAATCCCAAACAAGACAATGATTCAGAAATAGACACATTCTCTTTTGAAGAGCTTTTAGTCATAAAAAAGTCATTTTTTTTCTTGCTTGCCCTTAAGGCCTCCCAACGCCCCCCTCTCTCCTCTCCTCTATTAAAGGTATAAAACAGAGCTTCCACCTGCTAGCACTCATAGACCAATAACTTTAATTTTTGGCACTTATTTACAGGCTGAATAGACTCATCCACACCTGCTTTCCCCTTAATTAGCTGGCTATCTAAGGGCTGCAGATTGGAGGCTGCCAGCTTCCTGAACTAAGAGAAAGATCATTTACTTGCTGATATAAGAGAACTGGGGTGGAGAAAGGAGGGAAAAAAAGAATCTTTCTGTTAGAGAAACTAAAGAGGAAACCATTAGGAAAAAAAATAAGATAGAGTGAGAGAGAAATAATATATGAATATGGGATCAAATTAGAAATACTACTACATATATGATATAGATAAGAAATATATATGAATATATAAGTATGTATATGAGTATATATTAGCATATATACTTATAGAATATATGTATGTATATCATATATATATCCATATATATTATATATATGGGCTACTTGAAGCCAGGAAAATAAACAGCCACTCTAATTGGCAGTGACAGCTACTTCTACTTAAAAACATTTGAAATCTTCCAAAGAGCTCCAAAGAATCCGACATTCTTTCGCATTATTACCAAAGACAACACTTGCTATCACCCAACAGAGATAAGGAAAGTGACCCCCAATAAAGTAGGAAGAGGACTGGGTTGGGGGTCTGAAGCCCCTGGGACCCTAGACTCCACTTTGCCACCAACCCACTGCTGGAATTTTGGATATGTCACATGACAGGGGTGGCCTCAGTGTCCCCATCTGCAACAAGCGGGAATGGATAAAGTGGTCTTCAAATTCCTCTTTAGCTTGAGTGATTTTGAATCAAAACTTATTCTCCTTTCAGCTCCTTTCTACAATATCAATCACCCCTGAAATAACCCAGGATGGGGAGGGAGAGCCATAACAAGACAATAGTACATTGTAAAAATTAGACACTTTTTACACCGCTGGAATGTCTGAAGTTTCAAACCACAATAGGTGAATTTTAATGCTGAGAGGAAACTTTCATGATTTCCTCAACTTCCTCAAGTTACAGATGAAAAAACAAACAAACAAACAAGATCTAAGACGGTTAACTGACTTGTCCCAGGTTCATGGAGCACAGTTGAGATTAGAAATCAAGTTCAACTGCCTCCCCAGACAAATAACTGGCAATTCTGCAGCGAAACAATCTGACCCTACACAAAAGTGCACTCATTAGAAAAGAAGGGCACGCTTCGTGCTAAGGTTTAGGTGCAAGTTTATCTTTCCTTCATACAGTTTACAGGCTCTTTAGAGATGCAATGGGTGCTCAATATAAATTTGGTATAAATAAAAATATATTCCCCAAGGGCCCTTCAAGATCAGTACTCAATGAGCATATTTTATTCTCCAGATGTGTTGCAAGCATGTTACGGAACCATTGCACTTCTCAGTTTAAATCACAGCAAGAATTTCTACTGCCCCTAAGACAAGTACCAAACTTGGCACCACAACCTAGAAGGCCTCTCATGAGATGACCACAGCTCACCTCTCCAGCTTCATCTCTGCCTGATGCTCACCCCCAGCAGACCACAGTCTTTCAGCCAAATTGAACTACTTGTAGCAAGTCCACAGGAACAGCCTGTTTCCCACTTTCTGATTCCCCCACTCATTTTTATCATCACTAACCCCCTTTTCATCCTCCTTGTTTCCTATTTGTGTCACTGCTCCCAAAAACCATTACATGTGATCCTCCCATGACCCACGTGAGCTAATTTGCTCCTGGTGCTCACCTCTCTCTCCCATATCACAGTGAACTTGGTAAAGGAAGGAATTTCCTTGTCTCCCATTGAATGCCCCATAATGCTAAGCACTGTGATTGTTCAAAAATACTTGTTAAATAAATCAATGTCAAGAGAGGTAGAACCATGGTTACTTATGAATTCCTTTGTTTATGGATATTTTTAAAAATTGACCACGTCTTTATGACTTACACACGACAAAACATTCAAGTCTTTACCTTTATTCCCATAGGCATGTCGACCTTCCCACATCTTGGAGCTTCTTCAGTACATGAGGATGTGCTGGATGTACTAGGATGTGGGCTGTTGACTAGGATTACTCAGTCACTGCAAATCTACCCACTGTTCTCCAGTCTTATAGAATGAGCAGTTCAAATTTTTCCCAGGAGTCTATAGAAGGGAGCAATCAACAGCTGGATTCTGGAGCCCAGCCACCTGAATGGAGTCTGAGCTCTGCCACTTATTGTAACTTCAAGCAAGTTACCTTCCCTCTCACTACATCTCAATGTCCTCATCTGTAAAATGAGACGATATCATATCTACTTCAAAGAGCCATTGAAGAATGCAGTTCGTTAATATGTGTAAAAATCTTACTACAGCATCTGGCATACAGGAATTATGCAAGGCTGGCTTAATATTTTTGTTAGGATCATGTATAATTATAATCATTATCCCTAAGTTTTTCATACATGTTGTCTCACTTAACCTTCATAACTGTGCAGTGAAGGAGTCCTCATGTTCTCCTTTACCAATTAAGACATCATGAAACACTGCAATGTCACAATGGAATCCCAGATGTTGAAAAAGTTGTACTGTGTATCATTCCCCCACCTCACCTCTACCTTCCAAAGATAAGTTGCCCCTCAAACATTGTTAGTCTATGAATGTTAATAGGATTCTCTCAGGGACCCACCAACACAAAATCCTGGTCCTATCTGCAACCTGCCTCTGTCAGAATACATAGCCAGTCTTCTATCTCTTACATCCCTCCCGCCACCTTTTCATTCCCACTCCTGCCCTCTTTACTCTGATCCTCATTATCTCAAAATTAGATGGCTGCACACTTCACTCTTGTTTTTAGCTTTAAAAGCACACCAATTTCACAGAGCTAGAGCTCTGCCTTCATATGTGAAATTTAAAAGAAAAAAAAGAAATCCAATAAGTCTACAGAAGTCCACAAACTGTTCCTGATTTTTGCTTCTCCTCCCCAACTCCCATCAAAAAAGTAAAATAGACTGGGGGAAAAAAACTTCCTTCCAATGACTCCCACATCACTACATTACACAGAAAGCTTTTGAAATAACCCAACGTGCCTGATTAGGAATGTAAATTCTATACAAATTTGACTTCACATTTTCCTAGTGACTTATTTGTACCTCGACTTTTTTTTCTTAGGGTAGTTAAGCAAGAGGAGATGCTTACTTAGTGAAACGAATTAACTTCTCTTCTACAATTTAGTCTATACCATTCTGATAGCTTTTGTAAGGTCGATTATGCTCTGAGATATCAATAAACTTTTTTTCTCTGCAGCTCTTAGAAATAAACAAATGAAGAGAGAGATTTATCTCAATTCTCCTTAAGGGTTTGTCAGTCTTTAGTTGTCTAAGACTAACTTCCAATTAGATTTTTTGTTTTCTGATTCTTGTGACTTCTTGATCATGACAAAATAAGAAAGGAAACAGTTCTATGGCTCAAAAGTAGAGAGCAATCCAAGGATGGGTTATCTATGAATTCACAACCCTAGGCCAGACACAAAGTTTCAACCACCATCACAGCCTGACTGGACAACCAATCAAGTAGAAAAATCCTATTTTGTCTTCTTGGAAAGCATCGTAGAACCCAAGATGTGTTTCTATACTACTCCTGTCCCAAACAATGCATCTCACACACACATCTCTAATGTCTGCAGGCACCCGGTCTAGAATTCAGACAGGATCCATTTACTTTATTAGTTGTAAAATAAACTGCAGATTTCAAATGATGACCCTCTCCCTGAGGGGCTCTCCCCACAGCTGTGTTTAGAGAATAGTGGCTCCTTTGGTAAAAAGAATCAGATAACTTCTCTCCACTCAAGACTCAGGATATTTTATTCTCAAAATATACCTGTGTTCCAAGAGTAAACTGTAACAAATTTGAAAAGATGGAATCCATAGAAAGGATTTTTCCCCAGATCTGAGCTTTAGGGTAAATGAGAGAGAAAGAATGGAAATTTGTGAAGAAATAAAAGTGAGTATTTCTGTGTGCTTAAGGAGACCATTTAAAATACCTTAAAATATTTTATGTGAAGATATACAGTTTCTTATAATTATGTTTGGGATGCCTGGGTAGCTCAGCAGTTAAGTGTCTGCCTTTGGCTCAGGGCGTGGTCATGGAGTCCCAGGACTGAGTTCCCCACTGGGCTTCCTACATGGGGCCTGCTTCTCCCTCTGCCTGTGTCTCTGCCTCGTGTGTGTGTGTGTGTGTGTGTGTGTGTGTCATGAATAAAGAAAATCTTTTTTAAAAAATTATCATTTTTGATATATTGATATATTAAATTATCAACATAATCATTCTATAAGTATTATTTGATTGAAGTAAGACATTATTTAGCCTAAGTGAAGCCAATATTTAGGAAATAAAGAAAACCTCTTAACAGGAAAAAAAAAAAAACTAATTCCCTAATCTTAGAGAGTGAAAAAGAGAAGATATTCGATTTTCTGGATTCCATGTTAACTACCTAAAAGTCTTTCATTTTGGGGGGCACCTGGTGGCTCAGTGGTTGAGCATCTGCCTTTGGCCCGAGTCATGATCCCAGAGCCCTGGGATCAAGTCCCACATCAGACTCCCCACAGGGAGCCTGCTTCTCCCTCTGCCTATGTCTCTGCCTCTTCTCTCTCTGTGCCTCTCGTGAATAAATAAATGAAATCCTTAAAAAAAAAAAAAGTCTTGTTTTCATTGAATTTGCTGAGGAAAAAAAAGAGAGAGACAACAGGGAAAACCACCCCACACACTGCTTTTTGCCACAGAGGATCTTTAAAATCTTCACTTATCCTGAACTGTCACCCTCAGCAGCCTCTGAGTCTTCCAATGTTACCTTATCATTTCTAGTCTTTTAAAAACTGCCTAACAGTCCTAAGACAAGTGTTTTTCAAAGCTTGCCAGTATGTGATATTTCTAAATCCAGACAAATTGCTTTCATGTTACAGAAGATGAAGATAAGTGGGAGGCTCAAGACCAGGTCCCGTAGAGGGCTTGCTGCAGCAAGCGGTGGTCCCATCAGTTCTCAGGCTGTGACCCTTGACCAGAGGCCTGGATGTAGCTTATTATGCCAGAAGACAATGAAATCTTCCCATATCCACCTCTGAGATTTTGTTTCAAAGCTAGGCAAATGTGGTTGCAGCTTATTAGCTCATTTCTGCATTTGCGAATGGATGCTCCTGCATACTGGGCTGAGGCTCTTCTGCTAGCCCATCCCCATGCACCATGTACTCCTTCACTGGGTATCCTGAAGCCCACCTGGGTACCCCTCTATCAGAAAGCTGGCTGCCAGTTCAGTTCTTTGGGGAGAACCCATTAGAAGAGACAGGGAAACAGACCAAAATCCATATAGACTACTCTATCAGCAAGCTTCTTGCACTCCCCCAGTGAAGAGAACCCAATACAGTAGACAAGAAACCAGAAAGAGGAAAGAGGAAAGGTTACAGGTCACAGGTACTGTCAAGCAGCCTTCTCTACATATCTTCCTCTATTCTGGGAACACTTTCTCTCCTCACTCTGGATTGTACCTTGCAATTTCTCTACAATCTGAACACACTATTGTAATTAGTCCCCTCATTCAGTTCTGTCCACATTACCCAATTTCCTGCTAGGACCTTGACTGACACAGATTGTATTCAACTCCTACTCTGAACAAATCAAGAAGATGAGGCCATAGCTATAGGTCCAAAGTCAACAAAAGGAAACCCACACAGAAGGCAGAGCAGCCTGACTTGAGAAAATAGCAATGATCTCCGGAAGCTAGAAAGTATCCAAGTCATTTTTAAAATGTTGTACTGCACTGCTTGCCTTTAAAATAGAAAGAATGGTACAACATTTCCTAACAAATCAAGCCCAGTTCTAAATAAATGTCTTTAGAAATAGTTTAGTAGGAATGAATTCTAGGTATCCAAATATAAAATACTTAATACTGAGGTTTAAGATTCTGGAATATTTTCCCCATCAAGAACTGCAGTACTTTAAAATATTTCAAGGGAGGGATGCCTGGGTGGCTCAGTTGTTGAGTGTCTGCCTTTGGCTCAGGGTGTGATCCCATGGTCCTAGGATTGAGTCTTGCATCAGGCTCCCCACAAAGAGCCTGCTTCTCCCTCTGCCTATGTCTCTGCCTCTCCCTCTCCCTCTGTGTGTGTGTGTGTGTTCCTTATGAATAAATAAATCTCTAAAAATAATAATAAAATAAAAAATATTTCAGGGAAAGCAGAAGAGAAATCTTGATGTTTTTCCTCCCCTTCTCATTCATCAGGTTTTTTTAAAGCTTCCATGTTTCTAAGGAGATGGTCATTGTAACCCCATGTGAGAAGTGCAAACGAAAAAACTAAGGCTCAGGGAAATGGCAGAGCTAACCATTGTGGGGAATAAACTTTCATCAAGATCATCCAACTGCTCCTAGAATTCATCACTCCCAACTTACCTGGAAAGCAAATATACAAATATCTTGACTCAAAGCTAATACTAAGTAATTCCAGATAGAAGTATTCCTCTGACCCACAATGCTGATAATCTTACCTCATAGTAACATTTTAATAGTCCATTTGGTCCTAATCCAAGACACAGCCCTGAGCTATAGCCCTAAATGAATTCCCCTCCACTTTTCATTTCTTCTGGGGAATTGGACTAATTATAGTGACTACTTTGGAGGGAGCACTGGTTTGAAAACATTGCCTGAGGGATACAAAAGTTGTTTTATTTCATAATTAGGCATCTCTGTCCCAGGGGCATTTTATAGTCATGGTTTGAAATAACAGCCATTATTTTATTACAATTTTCTATTTTTTGCACATAAAAATATTTAGAACATGTTTTTAGCTGAGTTTTATTAGTCATAATGCCAGGAAGTGCCTGGTGTTATGGATGATGGAATTATCTTTGAGGGCTTCCCTTTAGTGTTATTTCTTTCTTATAGGCTTCGTTCTCCCAGCATTTCGTATTAGAACTGAAATATAAAGTGGAAATTGAATATTCTATTTGCAGAGGTGACCCATACACAAAAATAAAGTGAACCCTACTCCTAGGTCTTTCTATTCCCTTGCTCCTAATCAGCATTATAACCCCTATGCCACATGGGTAACCACTTAGGTCTTGGGTAAGGCTATTTTAACAAGAAATAGAAACGTGGCATCCATTCTCAGGCACAAAAGTAACAATTCAGAAACAATTGACATTAAATAATGCCCTTATCAGGCAATTGGATTAAATTTCCCTCTTGGGGGAATCTAATAACAAGATTGTGTGCATGCACTGGCATACATGTGTATGTAGAGAACAGAATAATAGAATCATAGAAACAGAAGGGATTGTCTATTATAGCTAGGCAATTTTTCTTAAACAAAACAGGGATCACCTTTAGAATATCTAAAAACTTCTCCATAATTCCTCTAGGGACAGGGCACAGGTGACCCTTTCACACACACAGCGCTGGTACTCTAGGAGGATATTAGTCCTTATGTAGAGATAAAAATCTGTTTCCTCTTCACTTCTGCCCACTGACACCAGTTCTTCTCTTCTCTGACATCAGAGCCTAGAAATGTTTGAAAAATAGTCATCAAGTCCTTTCTGGTAAAGAATGATCCTTTTCATTAGCCAGTACCCATCCCTCTCTTCTTCTGGTAACAGTATGCAATTTTCCTTCAGTTCCATACCTTCCTCACTCTTAACACATGCAGTCGTTTGCAGGGGATGGAGGCGTACATTCCTGGAATGGGTATATGACCTAAGCCCACCAATTAATACATACAAATTTCCTGTCCCTTGTTTAGTTTCTTTATAAAAATTTTTTTTTACATTTTATTTATTTATTTGACAGAGAGAGAGAGAATAAGCAGGAGGTGTGGCCGGTGGAGGAAGAGGGAGAAGCAGACTCCCCACTGAGCAGGGAGCCCAATGCAGGGCTTGATCCCAGGACTCTGGGATCATGACCTGAGCCAAAGGCAGATGCTTAACCAACTGAGCTATCCAGTTGGCTGGATGCACCCCATCCCATGCTTAGTTTCTAAGCAGGCAGTTGACAAAGGCTATACCCATGAGACATATTTTTACAGAATCTTTGAGAAAGACCAGCTCTTTTCTTGCTTTTCTTGTCCATTTTACTTGCTGTATAAGGCAATAGAAGTCATTTCCAAGCAAAATAATCCTGAACCAAAAGAGTCTTCTGATCTTATTCTTTCTAAGGAGCATCACAGTTCCTCCAGCTATTCCTTAAATGGTCTGTCTTCACAGCTTTTCACCATCTCTACCAACTCTGATTTGTTCCAGTGGAAAAGTGCTCAACAAAACTGTTACCCAGAATGAAACCCAAATTACAAAATGTGCTCTGAGCAGTGCAGAGAACAGTAAATATTGACCATTAGTGATGTAGATATGATAATTCTATCACTTCAGCTCAATAGTCCATGAATAATTTTGTGATGGTTAATTTTTTATATCAATTTGTCTAGGCTATGATACCCAGTTGTTTGGTCAAACACCAATCTAGAGGTTGCTATGAAGACTAGACTTTGAGTGAAGCACATTGCCCCCCATAATGTGGATGAGCCTCATCCATCACAGCTGAAGACCTTAAAAGAAAATGATTCAGCCTTCAGAACACCTTCAGACTCAAGACTGCAACACTGATTCCAACTCCTGCCAGAATTCCTAGCCAGCCTGATTTCAGACTTCCCAGCACCTCCTCCACCCTGCATTAACACCTGTGTATACGTGTTTGTGTATGTGTCCTATTGGTTCTGTTTTCTCCAGAGAACTGACACATAAAGATATTATGCTTTTTTCTGGCTTGGAACCTTCAAACAATGGAAACACTTGATTCTTTCACGTTTATGAGGACTCTCCATCTTATATTTGCTCAATTCATTGTTTTCAACTGAACTCCTCATACTTTACATGTGTGTCTACGACCATGATTTCCATCAACTGAGATTTTTCAGAAAGATTCCTTCATCCAGCATATTCATTAAGGGTCTCAGTTTGGAACCTATGCACATTTGGTGAGAAGGCTTTGATCTCTCCATCCTAGTAATTAGAAAAGTGTTTGTTAAGCTATAGCTTATATTGGAGCCCTGTTGAACACAACTTGAAGTTCCCGTCAATCAGTATCCTGTTGTGTGACCTCCTTAACTAGTTGTTAATCCACCTAACAGGATTATCATCCAAGCCACACTTCTCCATCATGCCTGTAAGAATATTATAAAAGTTCCCACTGAATGCCCTGCAGAAAGAGAATAGACTATGTTCACAGAATTCCTTCCATCTAATAACCATGCAAAACCCATGCAAAAATCGTTACTTTGACATAAATTATTGTTTACGAACTCATTCTAACTGGCCACCCTTTCATTTTGTGAAGAATTTTTTAAGACCTTATTTATTTGAGGATAAGAGAGAGAGAGAGAGAGCACAAGCATGGGAGAGGGATAGAGGAAGACCAGACACCCTGCTGAGCAGGGCACCCAACGCAGAGCTCGATCGCAGGTCCCCAAGATGATGACCTGAGCAGAGGCAGACACTTAACCAAATGAGCCACCCAAGTGCCTCTTTGTGAAGAATTCTCATACACAGTTGATTTAGAATTTTGCCAGAATGCCATCAAAATACCAGCAAAGTAAACTTAGATCTGCATTTTTGCTAATTTTTGAAATACCCTCTTCCCCAAAGATGAGAGATATTCTGTCCATGATTGCATCTTCAAGTTCTTTCATTACCTTGAAAAGTAATTCATCTGGGCAGCCCAGGTGGCTCAGCAGTTTAGCGCCGCCTTTGGCTTGGGGTCTGATTCTGGAGACCCAGAATCCAGTCCCACGTCGGGCTCCCTACGTGGAGCCTGCTTCTCCCTCTGCCTCTGTCTCTGCCTCTCTCTCTCTCTCTCTCCCTCATAAATAAATAAAATCTTAAAAAAAAAAAGAAAAGTAATTCATCAAATAAATGACTAGTTTCACACATTTGAAGAAGCACAATGCTTCTCACCTTCTTGAGCTTCAGTTGTTACTCATGTAAGTTTTACTCTTTATAGTTTAAATGTGATTCTCCTTGATGGAGAAGAAAGAGAGAAAACCAGGCTAACCAAAAGGCAAATAACCAGGAAAAAAACTGTAACAGACTAAAGAGCCAAATGACTTTTATCTTTGTTCTATTAAAAAGCATGTAAAATCTGATATTTAAACCATCAAAACTCTGGAAGACAGATGATCAAAGGACAAACAGATAACTCATTTAGAAGAAATCTATCTGAATCACAAAACATGGAAAAAGTTGCATCTTCTTAGTATTGCAATAAATACAAGATAATATTTTTAAGCTTGGCCTATAAAATTAGCAGTCTCTTGAAAAAATATAATATACAATGTTGATAGTGAAAGTATCACCTACATTTTCACATATACATGTATTGTGTGATCATATATATTGATAACAGAAATATGACATACTACTACTCTTTCACAAAGTTGTATATCAATATTCACAACACCCCAAGGAAATATTTTTAAATGTAAGACAATCTTTAGCTACAAAGATTTTTATTGTTTATTTATTTGTGTTTAAGGATATACACCATACAAGCAATAAAGAATATGAAATAAATTATGCCTCATAATTATAAAAGGGTACTGTGTAGCCATTAAAATGATTACTATGAACTTACTAAGAGAAATTCTTATTTTATAATTTTTGGCTTAAAAAGTTATTATACAGAATATGTACATTTTCTCTATGTAATACAAGTGAGTAAAACTCTTCACTAAAAAAATAAAAAAAAAAACCTAAGAAAATATACCAAAACTAATATGGTCATGACATACTAGATGTTAAATTATAGAATTTTTACAAAGGGAAAAATAACAATAGGTTTTATTTTTAAAACTGGATTGAGAGGTTCTGTTTTCTTTAAAACCAACAGAACCTGAGCATATTTTTGCAAGAACCATTCAAATAGTCAAGAAAAATCATGGAAATTATCATATTTTCAAAATCACAGAGGGAGAAAGTGCATCAGTCAAATCAAGCATGATCTGTCAGATATAAGAAAAGCCCTCCTTCAGTCTGCCACCAACACCAAAACACACCTTCCAATCATGCTTCATCATAGGTTTTTTCCTACCCATACTTAAAGGCATCATCACTAATCCTCAAAAGATTATTAGTGCTCAAGATTTTTAGTTATGAATTAATAGTTAAATCATGATTAGCTATTAGAAGAGCTTTCAGCATTCAAGACTGATCAGTATTATTGAGGTTGGGATATAGAAGGAGAAGATAAGTTGCCAGATGTAAAGCAGCCATTCTCTTCACTTCAGAATGCACCCCCATCAGTCCTGATCTCAGAATCCACATGCGTGCACTTAACACTTTGCATTTCTCTTAGGAAACCATGCTCTCAGAACTAACACCATCTACACTTAGCAGGAATAAGCAAAGCCATTCTGATTTGGGCCTTACCATACCTATAGTTATAAAATGACATGAGTTGGGACGCCTGGGTGGCTCAGTGGTTAAGCATATGCCTTGGGCTCAGGGAGTGATCCTGGGGTTCCGGGATCGAGTCTCACATCTGGATCCTTGAAGGGAGCCTGCTTCTCCCTCTGCCTGTGTCTCTCCCTTTCTCTGTGTGTCTCTCATGAATAGATAAATAAAATCTTTCTTTAAAAAATGACATAAAAAATGATATGAATTGTTCAATATTTCAAAATGCATGGTATGAAGTGGGGGGGGGGTAATTCCTGTACAGAAGGAAGAGAGATACTAACATTATACTGTGATCCATTTGATGTTTAATAAAATTACATTGACAATGAGATAACTTAGGATCAGATACTATATTTTAGAAACAAAGGCAATTTTCTGGTTCCTAGGTATAGGTTAGGATAAAGAGTATATAAGGCAGATGTATATGAGAAGAGAAGGCTAAATTAATGAAGAGGGTATTTCCTGAGAGTTGTCTGGGAGAGAAAAATCAAAGTAAAATGAGGTTCAAGAACAGGAGAGACTAGATTTACATTGAACTGACCAGTGGGCCAGAGCCAAAAGGACTGATGAGTAATGAGGTCAGAATAAATCAAGGAGCAAAGCACAGAGGAGACAAGGTAGAGAAACACAGGAAAGAAGTCCATCAGCCCAAGGATCTAGGGGAAATTATCTGTCATTCCTTAAAGGTTCCAAAATCAGCTTGGGAGAAGTAACCAAAATTTATCATTCATGTATTCAAGAAAACCTATTTATTTCATCTCCTGATGATGGAGTGAGAAGTGACTCAACATATTGACATGTTTTTTGACAAGACAGACTTTAAATCTGTGAATTGTCCAAGCAATGTCAATATTTCTGGTACCTTTTCTTCTCCAATGCTGCCTGTTCCTCTATGATCCCTCTCCTGTAGAACCTGTCCCCTAGGTTCTTCTCTGCTTCCCATTCCAGATGACTGTGACCTATAATGAAGGATTTTGCTAACACTAGAGTTAGTCAACTGAAATACAATTTTAGTATAGTTATAAAAGTGCTCCTAATGCAAAGAAAGTTGGATAAGTCACTACCTATGAACATCATTACCAGACTTGAAAGGCCCCAGGGGTGAGACATACTGCTCTGAATGATCCAAAATTGGCTTCTAAGTCTATTTTGACTGTGTGATTTCTCCTATTACAAATATATAGGATCCTCAGAGCAAGATGATTTTCTTCTCACAGTGTTTTTCATGGCCTTTAAATATCTTTGTCCATATAAATTTATTCAAAAGAAATGTCAATGTTAGCCTCCACAACAATGGGGCAATCTGACAACATGTTGCCTATTGACACAATGCAATGGGAAAGCATAATATCACCCATGAAGTCTTTTTGCATTAAAACTGCTTATCTTGAAGCTAAGTATGGGGAAACAATCAGACTACTCCAAATTCAACCAGACAATTAGACTTGAGTCTTCAAAACTGTCAGTATTATAAAAGATCCTAAAACACCTAATGGGAGAGTCATTCCAGATTAAAAGAAGCTACAAGGCTATGACAACTGCGTACAAAGCATGCTTCTTACTCAGATCATTAGAAGAAAAAAAAAAAAAAAAGAAAAGGAAAAAGAAAAACCAAATGATACTGCAAGGAGAGCTGGAAAATCTGAATATTGACAATATTATACAATGATATTATATCAATGTTACATTGAGATAATTCATCGTGTTTATGTAGAAGAATGACTTTGTTCTTAGAAGATGCATCCCGAGCTAATTAAGAGTGATGTTCACAACTTCCTTTCCAACAACCTAGATGGGAGGAAAAAGAAAATGCAAGAAAAGAAAGATACACATATGTACAACATACATACGGAGGAAGACAGAGACAGAAAGACCCAAGGTAGAGAACTCATTGTGGCAAAATGGTAACAAGTAATGAAGAGTATATTGAGATATTGGCAAGAGTACATTAATCATTATAGTATTTACTATTCTTTCAGTTTTCTTATAGCTTTTTTTTCCCCAAATAAGGTTGGGGGAAAGACAGGCAGAACAAATACATAATCCTGTGATATGGTGGGAGAAACTCAGAAGTCTGAAGATTGGGTTTTGTGCACAGCTGTGACATGTGGCTCAGATTCTGAGCAAGTGGCCTCAGTTCTTGGGGTTTTTAGTTCTTCTTCTGTACAGTAAGATGGATGAACTGAATCATCTCCAAGGACCCTTCCCTGTGATAGGAGTAAGCATTGGGGAATAAAAATAGTCATGTCTATGCATGTAAATGTATGTTGACATATGCCAATAGCATAATAAAATTGCTATTTCTCTTCATAAAATTACTCCCTGGTAATTTCATAATTTATAAATTATTCCTCCTCAGCACCTTGGCTAATTGTGTGTGTTTAATGATATTAGCCTACTTGGCTCTGAAATGCTGTTTCTTGTTCCAAGAATCAGACCTCTTATTTACCTTTAAAAAAAAAAAAAAGAATTCTACACAAAATAACAAGCAAGAAAGAAACAATGCAAGAAAGGAAGGAAGGGGGAGAGTAACAAGGGAAGGGAGGCTAGGAGAAAGGGGAGAAAGAAGGAATTTGGGGACAGAGGAAGGAGGAATTGCTTCAGAGAAGTATGTATTTGCTCACCAGAGCTGGACTATAAACTGAGAACTGAAGTGTCTATTTAGTGGTGCAAATCCCTCAGGTGATTGTCTCTAATTAGGAGTTGGAAATAGGACCTGTAGCCACTTCATTAATCCCCTGACTATACATATCTAATGCACATGTGTGAAGTTCTGTGGCATCTACTAGGAACCAAAGCAGCAAATGGAAGCAAGAATGGATAGTTTTGAGAAAGAGAGTAGATAATTTTTTAAAATAATCTGTGTAACTCTCTCAAAACTTTTCCTGATGGACCATTTTCCAAGATTAAAAAAAAAAGTTTTAAGGCTATTAAGAACTAGACCCATTTGAGCAATACTCTTTAAGACTTATTTATTTTAGAGTGAGAGAGGGAGCATGAATGGGGGTGAGGAGTAGAGAGAGTGGAGGAGAGAGAATCTTTTTTTTTTTTTATTGGAGTTCAATTTGCCAACATATAGCATAACACCCAGTGCTCATCCCATCAACTGCCCCCCTCAGTGCCCGTCACCCAGTCACCCCTACCCCCTGCCCACCTCCCTTTCCACCACCCCTAGTTCATTTCCCAGAGTTAGAAGTCTCTCATGTTCTGTCTCCCTTTCTGATATTTCCCACTCATTTTTTCTCCTTTCCCCTTTATTCCCTTTCACTACTTCTTATATTCCCCAAATGAATGAGACCATATAATGTTTGTCCTTCTCTGATTGACTTATTTCGCTCAGCATAATACCCTCCAGTTCCATCCACGTTGAAGCAAATAGTGGGTATTTGTCGTTTCTAATGACTGAGTAATATTCCATTGTATACAGAGACCACATCTTCTTTATCCATTCATCCTTTGATGGACACCGAGGCTCCTTCCACAGTTTGGCTATTGTGGACATTGCTGCTATAAACATTGGGGTGCAGATGTCCTGGCGTTTCACTGCATCTGTATCTTTGGGGTAAATCTCCAGCAGTGCAATTGCTGGGTCATGAGGCAGATCTATTTTTAATGAGGAGAGAGAATCTTAAGCAGACTCCTCACTGAGCATGGAGCCCAACACAGGGCTGGATCCCATGAACCTGAGATCATGACTTGAGCCAAAAATCAAGAGTCAGATGCTTAACTGACTGAGCCACCCACAGCCCCTTGACCAGTATTCGTAATCTTAAAAGCAAAGACAGAAGAAAAGAAGCTTCCAAATTAAAAGCCTATATTTGAGATTTCTATTTAAAGAATGTGAGATCAGCACAAAAACAATGCTCACAAAAGTTAAAATTTTTAAAAATCAATCTAACTTAATTTTTATTATATACTATTTTGTATATCCTGATTTTAGACCTTATGCTTTTTATTACTGTACATTCTGATTTTTTTTACCAGGGCCATGGATCATCTTTTAAAAATAAATCTAGGGGCAGTTGGGTGGCTCAGTGGTTTAGCGTCTGCCTTTGGAGAAACCAAATCAATTGGTTTCTCCAGGATGTTTTTCTCCCATGTGATCCCGGAGTCCTGGGATTGAGTCCTGCATCAGGCTCTCCTCAAGGAGCCTACTTCTCCCTCTGTCTATGTCTCTGCTTCTCTCTGTGTGTCTCTCATGAATAAATAAATAAAATCTTTTTTTAAAAAATGTAAAATCTTAGGAGGGAATAAAAGCAAAGGACTTCCATGAAAAATGGTATCTTTATAACTGATGTGAAGATATTTCCAGGACTATTATAAACTGGATTGATAAATATATTCACATCTAGAAAGTGATTCTGTAACTGGGAATGTTTTGAAACATGAAAAACTATGATAAATAACGTGAGCTGGTCATCATTCTTCCCATCATTGAGCTGATTCTCTGTTGACTTTTCACTATTCTTGGTGACTTGCATTGGAGTTTCCATAAATCCACTAAATAAAAAAAAATATTAATTCCAGCATATGGATACTTGACCATTAGCAAGGAGAGCAAAGACTGGGTCAGAATGAAATCTTACTCTAGCCTGCTCTCCTTCAAAGGAAGTACAGCCCATGCTCTCCCCTCATCTCACCCTCTTTATCCTGCTCCTTTTCTTCATCTGTACAATGGGTAGGGGGAAAGCCCATGGAAAGACTATTACCCACCCACAACAACAGCATGTCCTGGACAATATTTCAAGCGCAGTATAGATGAGGATTTACTCAAAATGACTGCCCACTGAGGATATAATTGAGCCTACCACTCCAAAGTCATGCTTGTCAGGTCATTTACTATCTAAGCTTATACTTCTCCATTTGGGCCAATAGGGGACCCAGAATCTTCCCTGGAGTAGTCACAGAGTGCACATGCAGACCAGGTACCCAACAACACTAAGAGTTTTAGTAAGACAATAGAAGGTTATGTTGAAATACACACTGTGAAATAAGACCTTCATACACCAATCATGGGAATTGTACATTTCCTAAATTCAATGTCCTGTTCCTCCTCATCTAGCAAACAATACCTCCTTTTCTCCAATCTGAATCCCTCCAGAGTGTGCTGATCCCTCTCCCCCTTGTCCCCATTGGCTCTGGAACACCTCCAAACAAGCTTGTCCTTGAGAGTTGTCCCAAAAGCTCAAGCTTTCTAGCCACAAAAGCTGAATGGTCATTTTAAATCATCAGTCTTCATCAATTGGTTTCTCCAGGATGTTTTCCTCCCATCAGTATGCTGTGTAAAATGTACAAAGTGTGCAAAATGTTAACTGCTGCCTACTTGTTAGCAGGACTGACTGCTTGATGCTGTAGCTCTTCCTCACATGTTTGCACCTGCTGTCCGGATGCACCCCCTCCTGCACCATGATCAGTATTCTGCAGGGTGGTGACAACCAGGGGAGCATTTTAAGCCCCATTGGTGGGAAAGCACAATTTCTTACTTGACCTTCATTAAACAGCCTTGGATAACATCCCCGTCAACAGTAGCTGCAGTCTGGTAATATTAGTGTGAGCATTATATACTACATGGGGCTACACTGGCATGCACCCCAGCCCAAGCTGCTTCATGTACCATCTAGGGGAGCATGTGTGCTGATATTCACATGTGTCCTGATCGAGGTCTTACTTTCTGAGCACTCCTCTCCTTTCTCCACTGACCTTCCTCCCATCAGCTCAGGTACTAGATGTCTGGCCTCTTGACAGAGAGAGAGAGAGATGATGTAGCTGCCTGAGAGAGAACTAAAGCACCAATGTGACTTTAAGATCACCAGAACACCCAGCCCAGGCTCTTCTTCCCACTTAAAACTCTCCAGAAAGCACACTGCTCTACCAAACCCAGGAATATACTGTGTGCATTTTATTTAAGTCATCATTCTCCTATCACTTCTGTATAAGAGGCAAATAAGCTACAGATTATCTCCCCACTGCCCATCAACACCCTCTGGTGGATTGCAAATGTAAGCTGAATTTAACCACAAAATACAGGCACTGTTTCAGAAAGAAGGGACGTAGTGCCTCTTTCTAAGGTAAGCAGCCAATCAGAACAGTGGACCAGTGCAAGGGGTATGGCCCCACGGACCAGGAAGGAGTTACAGCTCAAAAGACACACACTTTCTGCCAGAGCAGTGATCCTAGCAGTAGAGGACTGTAAGAGGTCACCTAAATAGAAGAGAGCAGTTTGGAGAAAATAATCAGCAACTACAATCGGTTGCCAAACCAATGGACACGTAGTTCTGAATAACTGCTCCATTTAGACAGCCAGGGCAAGAACCTAGTCAAGGCCAAGGGGAAGTGTAAACCAGCTCAGGGCAGAGGTGATTGGCTGGACTGCAACAAGATCATGCCGGCAGGATTTTCACATGTTACAGTGTGTCCTGAACTTTGTATTTTTCCATACATATATGGAAAACGCAATGAAATAAGCCATCTATTTCCAATCAATATTTTGATAGGCTATATTAAATAATCAATCTTGCTTAAAGACCACAGCCAAGTCTCATTAGCTGCTATGGTTTTCCTTTGATTTTTGTTGGCTTTCTGGATGGTTTGGCCACTCTCACTAAACTTTGATTAAGGCAAGAGAAAGAGGCGGAACTTTTGGAATTAGATGAAAACCTTTGCCCTTATTCCTGCAGGTCTTTCTGTTAAATTGTATTTTCCGGCTTAAATAAGGTCTCCCATGAATCTGGCTGTCATTATTCTCGAAATAATAATAGTTGATTGTTAAGAAATGAAAAAGCACAAAGCATGTATATTTATTTCTCTGCCTTTCCCCTCAACTCAATGGCTATTACAGGGCAGTGATAGTCCCAAGGAAACAGGGGTTCTTTTAACTGTACCAGAAAATGTGTTCAAAAACCTAAACAAGCTAGCTGCAGCCATATCTTTGTTTGGCAACCTGAGTATTCTCTTCACTTAGACCTGCTCGTTGCAACACACAAAGGATTACTCTGCAGCCAGGGATAATAGCTGATCCCATAATCTGGCACTAACACTTAGAAAGATTAATTACCCTATTAAAATCTTAGACATTACTAAGAAAATCTTTGTATAAACCTTTTAACTCACAACAAACGCAGCCTCCTCAGTGCCTTGGGATTGTTATACAATATAGGTCCTCACCCTCCTACACTTGTTCACCGTTGTTTCCAGCATCTTCAGGAATATCCAGATGCACATACTCACACACAAAAGTGAACGCACATCAGCAAATGTGCACTGAGCAACGGACGGTCGAAGCTGCTTCCTGATACAAAGGCGTAGAGTGGGAATGTGGTTGGAATAGATAAAGTAAAAACTCCTCCCGTCTATAAATCGGTCGCTCTGGAGATTAAGCAGCAGGGGAAATAAAAAACATGGATTCAAAACCTGCTGCTGTGTCAGAAACCAGAGGCACCTAAGAAGATTCAAGTTGTAATCCCCCCACAAATTATATGCCCAATATGTGAGTGAAATGATGAGGAAGGTTGAATTCTTGACGCTTAGCATCAAAGTCTCCCTCTGGAGCCAAACACTGATGATCAGTCTTTAGGGAGTTTTTGGTTTTCTGGATGTTGGCCTATGGTGGCTCCCTTTCTTTGCTCCAGGTTTCTTATCACATATGCAAAGAGAACCCGTTGGTTTCAAGACAGAAATGTGATGAAATGCAAGAGGGAGCAAAAGCCCCAGTGAACAGGTTACAAGGCACGTGCAGACTGAACACGAAAACCACCTGCATCCTTCTCATCAGTTGTGATACTTCACTGACAATGTCATTAAACAGCCCACAGCAAACATCATCCACAGAAAAACGAAGAAATGCTGTTGATAGTAAGTTGGTTAAAAGCCCAGCCTGTAGAGTCAAGATCCCAGCTCCTGCACAGATTGGCTGCATGGAGCTGGGCGACGTGCATCATAGAACCAGCCTCAGTCTCAAATGCCTCACCTGTAACATGGAAATGACAGTCATGCCAGATGCCTGAGGGTGTTGGGGGAGTCGGTGAGGGAAGTTCATGGTGCATCTGGCACAACCCCTCATGCATCGCCAGTGCTCAGGAAATATTAGCTGTCCCTGTTCCCTGTCCCTGCAGAGTGACTCCCAAATAACAGAGCAGGCTGCTGTCCAAATGAGGATGACTTCAGGACTGATGCGTCACTTGCCCCTTCGAGCTGTTAAGTAGATCAGGTTCCTCAGCAGGCCTCTTGGCTTTTTGTAAGCAAAGCCTAGAAAGACATAATAACAGGGACAAACAGCACTAACACACATTACAGGGAGACAGGAATTGTTCACAAAACTGGTAGAAGTAGAAGACCCAAAGACACGTTCACTCCCCTTACTCCATCACAACCCCCCTCCCAGTTCTGGTTTACTCTACTTCTCCTGCTACCAACTTTTTCCACTGAGTTTCACCTACTGTCTCAACCACAAAGAAGAAAGACTTTCCCAGGTTTTTTTTTTTTTAATTGCAAATCAGAGGCATAAGCAAATCTCTCAGGAAAGCCCCAAACTGCTCCAGCAGTACCAGCACTTCCCAGAGAAAGGGTCCTCTGCATTCCCAGGTTTGTAGAGAGAAAAGTTGGTCTTCACAGACTTGCCAGGGAAAATGCAAAGCCAGAGATGGTCTATATAAAGCAAGCATGAGGATTTTCCTTGCACTCAGTGAAGTTATGGTTGAAACTTCAAAACCAAAGGAACACTTTTGATCTTAGCAACAAAAGCCTTCCACTCACTGCTCTCATGAGAAGGTGTCAAGGCTCCGCTGGGGCATTTGATTCTTGATGCACGTGGAATGAGAGGCACAAAACATTTTTCTCTGGACCAGCAGAGAGCTGAAATTGGTGCATTCTCCTATTAAGAGTAAGCAAATTTGGTCCATTTTTTTTCAGGTGCAAAGCAATCTTTTTAGACACTGGAAGGCAATTTCTAAGTAAAATAAGATCCAGTAAGGACAGTAATATGGATGTTCAAAATTCTTCCTCCCTAACATTGTCAAAACCATGACTTTCTCCCACTCTACAGTGCTTTCTCCTCAAGTATTGCTGACTACCAGTCTCAGATGAGCAGAAACAGACAGCTCAAACATTATAGAGACAGAAATGGGTGCCCCAGATTTGCTGTTATTGAAGAAAAATGAAATCCCAGAGACATGAGGGGCAGGGGGGAACTTGGCACTCACAATGAGCATCATTCTCTTAAAGATGTGCACACCAGCACTCCTCTGAAATGTATTTATACAAATAGGCTTGAATTCCACACTTTAAAAATAAAGGATACCTTGTCACCAATCCAGGCTTATCAAGGTGGTCAGCTTCTGATCAGAAAGGTTGCATCGAAACATCTACAGACGGCACACAGAGAAACTATGAAAGGTGGGCTTCTGATTACTCCCCATGTAGATCTGCTTTCACAGCTCAAAAATCAGCCCTGTCCTTAAGAAGCCTTCCAGTTGAAATGCCTCAAAAATCACTTTAAAATTTTTAAAAAATTAAAGTTAAACTGATATACATGAAGAAGAAAAAATATATCATTAAGGTAGTCCAACATCTTCAGGGTTACAGGGGCAAAATGCCCACATACTACCTAGGACAGCCTTCTGAAGAACATAAGAAGATAGGCAGAAAACAGCGTGTCAGGTACAGAACAGATACACCCACAAATAGTTTATGGGACTATATGGGAAGAGCTCCCAAATCAGGATAGTCTTGGGGAGCAAGTGGCAGAGACAGGGCAGGGAAGGCTTCCCTGGTTCCCCAAAGTCTACTTCTCATCAGCCTATGTATTTCTATCTTGGGCTCTATCCAGTCTGGATGCTGAGCTAGATGGAAACATGCAAGAAGGCAATGGGCTCAGTGTCCTCATTTGCTGCCAAGTGGTAGAGCCAAGTTCTAGATCCAAGTGCTGAACCCATCCAGGCCCTGGAGGGCTTCCCCTGGAGGTCAACTACCACATTGGAAGACACGGTCTACAGAGCCAGGAAGGACTAAATTCACACTTCTGGACCATCCCTTCCTTGCTGTTGACCCCAAATGAGTTATTTTAACTTCCTCAGCTTCAGGTCCTTAACTATTAAATAAACAAACTCTTATCCCAAGGATTATGATAGACCAGAGAAGTTATCTTTTGAAATTATAGGGCTCCTGGGTGGCTCAGTTGGTTAAGGGTCTGCCTTCAGCTCAGGTCATGATCCCAGAGTCCTAGGATCAAGCCCCAAGCCCCAAGCCCCATGTCAGGCTCCCTGCTCAGCATGAGTCTGCTTCTCCCTCTACCTGCTGTTCCTCCTGCTTATGCTCTTTCTTTCTCTCTCAAATAAATAAATAAAACCTTTTTAAAAAAATTGTTAACAATGCCTGACAAATAGGGGTGGTGCTAAGTAAATGTTAGCTTCTTTCCTTTGTATTCCTCACCCCTAATCTCCTTCTGCTACCAGGTTTCGTAGATCTAAGGCAGCAGGGGAATAGGCTCAGATGTGAACAGAAGCACAACTTCATCCTGCTAAATCCCACACAAGTTCGGAACCACCTGACTCTGTTCTCTTGTCTTACTAGCCTGTGACACCAGCACCCCCACCACTTTCATTACTACCCAGATGGTGATCTGATTCAGGCTCCTCACAGCCCACTGGCACCAAAGTAACTCATCAACCACTTCAGCATGGCTCACCACTGTCCTGTTACTTGAACCATGGGTTTAGACAATATGATAGTGACAAGACGTCATTCTGTACAAGAATCTTCACTCAGTCTGACCTCCTCCCTCCTCAAAAGTACCAGCTCAGCAAACATAACCACATGGTCCTACTGGATCACCAGGAGATAGCACTGTCACAAGACAGCAACAACAAACCTTTGTCATCGTAAGCTTTTGTTGTGACATCATCTAATTTTTTTCATCCTAGCTTGGAAAAGCTGAGTCCACCAACTCACAGCAATAACTGACAATGAACTCAGGCCCTGTGATTACCTTACATGAATTATTTTGTTCAATCTCATGACAACTCGGAGTTGGGAACTATCATTAGGCCTATTTTACTCGTGACAAAAGATACAATTGAAGCTCTAGGCAGCTAATTAACTTACCCAAGTTAAAAGAAGTGGTGATGAGGACATCCTTAAAAGAATGGCGTTCATTTTGAGGGTTTTGGTGCCAAGTTTCCCTCTCCCCCCTCCTGTCGCTGGGATTTCACTTTTATGCTGGTATTGGACAACTCTGGGGCACCTCTATCTGTTTCCATAAGATTTGTACCAACAGCTTCTATTTCTCTGAGACTGATACCCACACAGCCAGAAAGTAGTAGAGCAGATATTTGAACCATGGCATCTTGACAAGAGAACTTAACCAGCAGGCTGCATCCAATTCCTTTTGATAACCTTAGGTCCTATAGCTCAGATTCACCTTTTCAACAATTTTATTGATCACAGACCATGTGCCAGTCACGGCCTTAGTGCTGGCAACAACACAGAACTGTTTTCATGAAGCTTACTCTCTATTTGGATGAAGAAAACATAAAAACACAAACACGTACACGTAATAGAGTTCAGGTAGTGATAAATGCTATGAAGAAAAATAAAGTTGATCAAGGGGCTATAGAGAGAAAGTACTCGATATCTACAGCAGCAGGCAGGTGATCACTTCATTTGATCCTATGTGTTCAGGTAGGACATACATTATATCCATCCAATATACTGGATCATGAGTTGAAAAGCCAAGTGACTTGCCCAACATCCCAGAGCTTGCAAGAAATGAAGTATACACTAAAAGCCAAATTTCCTACTTCGTACTGACTCTTTAGTTGCCATATTTAGTTTAATACTCCAACCTGTAATCATGCTTCCATATGTGCATTTTTAAAGACAGATAATCTCTGTGTACTGGTTTTTCCTTGTTGGTCCCAATAAAATGAGATCACCTAATAAAAAAAACAGAGTGGATAGGAAGAAAGTATCTAAAAAAAGAAAGCTCTCCGAACTCATAAGAAACTGAACTGTCCAAAATGAGTTCTCTCACTCTCACTTTTAAATACTTTGATTAATAGCTGATAGGCTGTGCTCCACTATAATACTCATGGATTTGGCTCTTACAAGTAGAAATATCCTGGATCCAATGCTTTAATTACTAAGGGAAAATAAGAGCCCCCCTAAATCATGACTAACAGCATTGACATCATTTCCAATCCCGCTCTTTTATTTGTTTGGGCAATAAACAAATGAAATTTTAGTGATAAATTGATTGCTCTGTCCTGGGCTGTTAGACCATGGGCATGTTAATGGGCTGACTTGCAATTATGTGGTTTTGACATGACAAATATTAATCAGTTTAAACTCTCTGAAGGCTTTTTGGAAAATATGACCGGGTAGGGAAAGATAAACCTCCTTCTTGTAACTGATTAAATGTCTTTATGGTTATTTTCTTCCCATGCCCATTTTTTTTTTAATATTGGCAGGAGAACAGATAATTGACAGCTGCAAATCTCAACCACAAATTACATTACTTCAAACAAGCAGGGAAAGACTAAACCTGTGAACTGATAAAAATCTAAACTTCGGGCTGAGCTTTTCATGGACTGGGCATATGATTAGCCAAAAAACTAATCAATCTGCAAGTGTTTAACTATTAAATATCTGGCCCTGTAAACATGCACACATAACACAGATGTCCACTGGAGTGATCCTGCCTTTGATTCTGCTCCTTGTAGCCCAGATGCCTGTTTCTGGGCATTCTCTGAAGACTTATGCTTTACCTTGCCGTCTTTGGTTCCAGCTATCTACTGAAATTTTAATAATGTATCTTTTCTTTCTTGTGATCATTTCCTCTTCTCTCCTCTTTATGCCAACTCATTCATGGAATGACCTTTCTTGATTTTCTTGATTTTCCAAAAAGACTGCTCATACGTGGCCATAGGATGTAGCTGACTCTACTGAAAATTCAAGGTGATGCTGGCAGAGGAGGTGGGATGGTTATTTACAATGCAGCACAAATCAGCAGAAGAGAGATTTCTGCTCTTCAAGTTCTATAGCTATCCCCATCATCACTCCGCCAGCAGTGCCTTCTATTAATACTCTCTCCATTGCTAACACCCCCCACATACACATTAACTTCCTCCTCCTCTCTCCTTCCCCTGTACTCCAAATGCCCTATTCAGTTCCCATTCAGCAAAGACTTCTCGCACTCATACCATCTGGGCCATGAGGGCTTGCTTTCCCCAACCAAAATGGCCAACCCAGACACAAAGCCAAGGAATGGAAACTTCCCATAAGGGAAATTCCGTGGTCAGCAAGATATACTTTTTTTCTCCTCTACACGTGATCCAGGGAATATTATCTATCTTCTCAAAGGGTGGAAGAATGAGCATTATTTTCCTTTCCACCTGCTTTCTACCTGCAGTCATAGCCCATGATAGTTCTTGTGACTCTTCCTTAGCCCCCAGCATATTTTCCAATGTTAATTAGTGTTGCCACCTCACCAGCTCTGGTATTTACATCTCAGTAAGAAAATGCTACCAAGATGAAGTGAAGGAAGGCTTATAAACCTCATTTGTTAAGCTGTATTGCCCCAGGTGGCAGGCTTCCAATTCATGGCAGATTATGTGCCTATAAAAGGCACTAAGCAAGATATTTTAAGATAGATCTTTTTTTATCTTTAGGAACTATTTTGTAATAGTGGTATAGTGGTATACTCCTGATCAGGAATCTAATGCCCTAATTTTATCCATCATCCGATTTTATCCATCATCAGTCAACCTTTTGATCAGATGTAAAGGAGACACATATCTGATGTTATCTAAATATAAAACATGACTTTTTAAATAGATTTTATTTATTTATTCATAAGAGACACAGAGAGAGAGAAACAGAGACATAGACAGAGGGAGAGGCAGGCTCCTCGCAGGAGCCCAATGTGGGACTCGATCCCAGGACTCCAGGATCACGCCCTGAGCCAAAGGCAGATGCTCAACCACTGAGCCACCCGGGCATCCTGATTTTTTTCATTATAAAAATATTTCCCTGATTATAAAAATAGTATATGTTAACTGTAGAAAAATTACCTGCAGATTCACTACCAACAGATAACCACTGTTTATGTTTTGTTCTATTTCTTATAAGTTTATTTTCTCCACATATTTTTATAGATATGAGACCCCACAGTACATAATTTTGTGTTCTGATCTTGGTACTCATTATATATTGAGAGCTTTCCCATTTGTAAACATAATTAGTAATGCTTATATATTATTCCACATGTATATATATATATATATATATATATACACTAATTTACATAACTTTACCTTTTATTCAGCACTTAGGTTTTATAAATAGCAAATTAACACCATATTAAATCAACTGTTTGATCAACTCTGATTAAAATGTGTGTACACACATTAAAATGTGTGTACAAAACTAATTAGAGTACAGAGGGCAACGTGGTAAGTAATCAGTTAACCTTTCCAATTTTTTTTATTGCAGTAAAATATGCATAACAAAAAATTTACTATCTTAACCATTTTTAAATGTACATTCTGGTACTATTAAATACATTCATAGTGTTGTGGTCACTATCATACATCTCCATGATCATCTTTGTCTTGTAAAACTGAAACTCTATAACTCATTAAATAATAACTTCCACTCTCTCCCTCCCCACCTCCACCCCCTGGCAACCACAATTCTACTTTCTAATTTTGACTATTCCAAATACCTTATGTAAGTGGAATCATACAATATGTCTTTTAATGACTGATATTTTAACATTTAACATAATGTCCTTAAGGTTTATCCATGTTGTATATGTCAGCATTTCCTTCAAGGCTGAATGATATTCCATTGTAGGTACTACCCATTTTTTGATGGCCTCAGGATTGCCTCCATGTTTTAGTAATTGTGAATACTGCTGCTATGAACATGAGTGTACAAATATCTTTTCAATGTTCTGCTTTCAATTTTGAAGGGTATATACCCAGAAATGGAATTGTGGGATCATACAGTAATATTATTTTTAATTTTTTGCAGAACCATCATCTTGTTTTCCACAGCAACTGTACAGTTTTACATTCCCACCAACAATGGACAAGGATTTCAATTTCTCCATATCCTAGCCACTGCTTATTTTGTCTTGTTGTCATTATTAGTAGCCAACCTAATGGATGTGAGGGACTCTCATTACTTCTTTGTAGCTTTAGTTTGCATTTCCCTAATGATTAATGAAGATGAGCATCTTTTCATGTGCTTACTGACCATTTGTGTAACTTCTCTGAGAAATGTCTGTTCAAGTTCTTTGCCCACTTTTGGATGGGGTTGTTTTTTGTTAAGTTTTAACAATTCTCTAAATATTCTGGACATTAATCCCTTAATCAGATACAGGATTTGCAAATATTTTCTCCCATTCCGTGGATTGCTTTTTGTACTGTCAACATTACATCTTGCTGCAAAAATTGTTTAAATTTCTATAAGGACCAACTTATCTGGTTTTTGTTTCCTTTGGTGTCATCTCCAAGAAATCATTCCAAATGCAATATCATAAAGCTTTTGTTCTGTTTTCTTTTAAGAGTTTTACAGTTTAAGACCTTACATTTTGGTCTTGGATTCATTTTTAAGTTAATTTTTGTATATGGTGTTAGGTTAGGGTCCAATTGCATTCTTTTACATGAATCACATGACTTTTTATTAATATATCTAGCCTAGATTGGAAACAGTTCTGAAATTACCAAGAACTGAGCCAGCGTAGAAATGAAGCTGGAAAACAGAGAAATATCTACCTCTAACTCTCATCCCCATCCCCAGTACCAAAACCATTCAGAGCAAAGGTGGCAGTGAGGAGATTCTGAGACCCGGGGGGTGGGAGGGGGGAGATAGCATACTTTCCAGTGGTGTCTGTCAACCAGGCAGCACAGTTTCCCCTCAAAATGCCAAAATGATTCCATGTGTGAACAAACAGTAACTGATTCATGATCCATTAGAGTTAGCCATATATATATATATATATATATATATATATATATATATATATGATGTCATTTACTCTACTAATTATCTTTGCCTCCAAATACATGATTCTAATTATGTTCCTCAAATTATACTTATTATCATGCCAACACCTATTGTATTTTTACCTTTCTGAGATTTTCTGTTTGAATTCAATCATCTAAGGGAAAAATCAACTACCTCACAGCTTGACAGGTCCCAGGCCAACCATGCCCAATGTGTCTAGCATAGCCCCATTCTGAGGACTCTGGGACACTGAAAGCCAGGATATAGAGAGAATGTTATGGTGATAACAGTACCTCACAATGGTAGTTTTAGTCTTTTCCAAATCCCAATTCTACCTCCCTATCAACATCGTAAATTAAGAATGTCAAAGACCAGGACCCACTACAACATTCTTGGAATGGTGGAAACAAGACTCAAGCCCTATTTTCTTCTAAATGACCTCAAAGGATAAGCTAAGAGTTCATGGTAAAATTTCAATCTCTCATGACTACGTGTAAGAAACACTTTTCAGGAAGAATGGTTATTGGAATCACATTTTGGTCTCATAAACCAAGCTAAAAGGATTTGAAAGGAATCAAGAGAAGAGCCCAAGGAACAAAAAGTTTGTGTCCCAATAGCCAAGTTTATTTTGTAGTGGCTCTTTACACAAAAAACTAGCCTCAGCCTCCCTACTCCACCATTCTCAACATTGTCCTGCCATCTTGTGAAGCAACTGGAAAGGAGCCATCCTCTCCAGATAAATTCTGAGAAGACTAAAGAAGAGTGACCAGCCTCGCACAGGGAAACCCAAAAGTACAACGTAACAGGGAATGCAGTGATTGTGTAATGCTCTGGAGCCACAGCCAATGAATGCCGCAATGCTGTGCAGAATAAAGAGGACTAATAAAGTGGATAAAAAGCCATTAAGTCCTGGGACTCCATGAGACTTCTCCTCCAGTGAGCTACTCCAAGTGCCAACATGGCAAGTTGGCTTTTCAGGAGTTAGCACCGTGTTGTAACGAGTCATCGGTCTTCCGAGGGGAATAAAATCAGCCAACAAATCCATTATGCCATTTCTTCTTCTAGAAGTTTCCTTGGTATCAGAAGCCAGAAAACACTCAAAAGACTTACAGAGGATACCAGCACCTCATCAGAAGTCCCTGTAAAAGGCCAGCCTTAGTATTTGCCTAAGATTCAGGCAACTGTCTCCCTCCTCACGCATGTTCATGCCCATGTCCCCTGGTTCTCATATCCCCGGTTTATTTCTGGATTTCCCTGCAAACAAACCCTCAGCTGATTCTCGTGCTTCAATGGAAAGTTGGCCTCAATGGTATGATTTGGTGTTATGATCCAAGAGACTATTCAATCCTATACCTGGGAATTTATCCAAAGGTGGGGGGAACCTCTCACTTGAAGCATGAGGACTGAGGAAGGGATAAATAGATTCTCCTTTGATTACTCAAATCAAAGAGAGTATCTCACCAATATCTCTAAATAATAAATATCATAGTCCTTTCTTTGATTTGGAAACAAAAGTTTCTTGCTTGTTGTTTTTTAATCTAGGTTCATTTCCCAGCCTGGCTGTCTTTGAACACTCACTGTATTTTGAATTCCTCCTTGGGTCTCCTTTAAAGAGAACTGTCCTAAAGACTTAGCTGGCAGCCAGAGGACCCAAAGCTGGACCTGCAGGCTGGCGTTGGTACACCCCATGATGATGAGGCAGGAAGGGGCTGGCCCTTTTCTTGGTGGCAGCTGGTTCCACCTTAGCAGGCAGCTGGCAACAGCCTCCTGTTAGCTGCCGGGTCAAAAACAGTGATTCCGATACCATCTTCAGCATCAACCAGCTCTATCTCCCTCTCCTCCTTCCGGCCCACGCTGCTCCTGTCACCATGATTATGGAGGCAGCAGTTGCACAGTAATTAGGATCCTCCTGGGCCAGCCAATCTCAATGAGAGCAGGATGCCAGCTGCTCCATCGCCAGAAACATCTCCTTGGCATCTCTCCCTCCTCGGCACTCTTCTGCCTCCCAGTTTCTATCTGTGCCCCTGGCCATGGGAATCACTAAGTCAGGCCGAGACCAAGTGGACCTGAAAGACAAGGTCATCTATTTTCCCAGCTCATTGGGAGCAGCCCCAGCTCAAAACCAGGTGGAAAGGTACTGGATAGTCAGTCATTGTCAGCATCCCTACTGTTGAGAGCAAGTTTTAGGGATCATCTGAGCAATTTTTGCTCCAATTCTCCACCTCTTGACTTTATTGTTTGCATAGTGTCATAAACTCCTGTGGACCAAAGGATACCTTCAATGCCTACATTACTCCTAACAATGATCCTGGGATCTTTTCAACTCCAGGACCTGTGAAATTCAGGATCTGATGACACTGTCCATGGGACAATCTTCTGTGGACAGCACTCTGTAAGGACTCCCAGAGTAGCCTCTCCTCCTACTTTTTATTTCTCTGCTCTTCTGTTTCTAGGATCTTCAACTAACAATAGACAGAGATGCTGAAAATGCTCCTATATCTGTCTCCTGATGACAACGGGGGGACTCACCTGGCACCATGGGACATTGTCCCTCTAGGTGCTCTAATTCCAAGAGCCAGAAAAGATATGCAGTGATAAAATCTGATCATACTAAGGGAAACCAAGAGAAGCCCTTACTGGTCTCCCCACATAGCTCAAGACCCCAGAATCTGTTCTCCCACTTCCATTTTCTCCTCTCCTCATAGTCAAACAAGAATATAACATTTCTGTGTTACTAAGGACAATGCATATTTTTAAACCCCTTTCCCCTCCCTATGACTCAATTAGTACAATGTGAAAAACTGCCTCTCTACTCCCTGCAGCCAACTCACCCAACCCAGTGACGACTTTACTCCGGGAAGAAAGTCAGACTTGATGGAAGAACTACAGTGGTACCAGTGAGGTCTGTGTAAATGCTGGACAGAGTGGGGGTAGAAGCAATGGGATTTTCAAAGGCCTCCAGCCTTTCTCCAGATTTTGAAGCGCCTAAGGCACCACTTTAATCCCTGATAGATGCAAAGGAGTCTTGGGGAAGCAGAGAAACAGGAAAAGACCATAAAGAAAGGGCTTGATTGTACTCAAGAAACAGCCATTCTAATAGCTCTCTGCCTGCAGGCTCTGCTGTCCTGTCCCTATCGAGGGGAGGAAATGACCAGCCCTTTCCAGTGTGCTGAGCTGAGCAAGCAGCCCACAGGCATGTACGAATCAGAACAGACTAGTCGTGGGATGCCCTCGGAGTAGACAAAGGGTCATCCAGCAAGAAGATGTCACCAGCAGCACCTGGCTCTGAGCCTAAATTAATTGGCACATGGCTAATCAGCAGGATTGGTGGTGAAGCCTGGGAACTGACCACGTCCAGGCAAGAGAGATGTGTCCAGTTACCATGTCACTACAGAATCAACCAGCCAGGGGCAAGGCATGCAGGAGATCTGGATGCAGAAAGCTGAAGAACTCAGACTCCTGTAAGAGAAACTCTATTGAGCCTACAGTGATGTCCTATATACATCCGCGTGGCTAAGAGAGAAGACAGACAATGGGAATTGCAGGAGGCATTTTTACAGCAAGGATAGCACAACCCTTACACCAGTAGTAGGACACTGGAAAAATGTTGGTCCCTATAGCTTTCTGTAAAATAGAAGATAGAAATAATTCAACTCAGCACGATTTTAAAAGCAAAAACAAAAAACGAAAAACAAACCTGAAAATAAAGTGTAATGACTCAACCTAAGGCTAAGCACCCCTGGCTTGAAAACCCTATTGATTCCTAAGTGGGCTCATTCTACCCATGATGCTGTAAGAGCTAGAACTAAATTAGTTAATAAACCAATAGAGGCTTTGCTACTACTTTTTGGAGGACCTTCTCAAATATCGTCACAATTTCCTTTAGTGCTCGATTACAAAAGGGCTCTTCACTGTCTCCACCAGCATCACTGCTACCATGCGCGCCAACGCAGCACATTTGCATTGACCTAACCGTAGCCTGTAGGCCAGGCAGATTGAGTCCCTGTACCTACAGGTGCACACACGCACCGCAAATAGGCCACAGTCGTTTGCAAGTTGTCAAATATCCTGGTCTTACAAAATGAATCCTACACAGAACTTGTCCTTCTGGAGTCAGCCCAAAACAACAAAAAAAACTGACTTTGGCACTGACTTTTCACTTGGAGGAGAGGTACAAATGAGGCAAACCATTCCCTTCCCTACCTTTTATCCCTCTTCCCTTTGTTCTCTCTCTCTCTCTCTCTCTCTCTCTCTCTCTTTCACTCGCTCCTGCTACGACACTAGGTTAATAGATGATTATTTTCATGAAAGCAAACCTTCTCAAAGCTTCAAAAAATCTTGCAAGAAATTGTTATTGTGATTCAATCTTTCAAACTTCACCGTGTTAATAATCCCTTTAGACTCATAAAGAGCTTATTGGAACCAGCATCAGAATTAATTGAATTTGTAGTCTCACCAAACAGAAACGGCAACTCTATTATTAGTATTAATTATGGTAGGTTTTGATATTTTCACATTTTTTATATTAAAGGGACAGTATCAAATTAAACACAAAGCAGCCTCAGCTCTACCTTTATGCCCTTAATTCATAGTTCTGTGACTTAGTCGAAAGCAGGATATAAACCATGTATTTATTGAGTATCCGTATCTTTGTTATTAATGGGTCTAAATTGGTAACAACAAAGTCTTCTCATTCCATAGTTTCTTTTTAGGCATTTTTTTTGTTTCCTATTAGAATTATGCTCTTTCTGGAAGGGTTGTTTTTTGTGTCCTATGTTCATTTTTTATTTAAGAATATTTTCCAACTGAGCTTCTTTTTCAGATTCTAAGTTTTTACATAGTTTAGCTTTAGAATCTGGTAGAAAGATCAACTTATAAATGGTAGGGACAGCTTGCCCTGATATTTCTGCTGCAAGTCATCATAAAATGGACTCGGAGCCAAGAGACCGAAGTCCTGGTCCTGGCTCACCAACAACCACCTGTGTGATTCTCCAGCATCAGTTTTTCCCTTCATGAAAAAAAATTACAACCAAAAAAAAAAAAAAAAGTTGGTTTTTAATACCACTATCCTCTCTAAACTTTTTCTATTTCTACCTTTTATGATTACAATTACATGATGTTATAAAAGACTTCTAAATAGCTCTCTCACTAGTGAATCATACATAGTTCTTTTTAATTGATTGTATTCCTTGTTACTGCTTTATGAGGATGAAAAAGACTTTTTTCCCACAATTGCTTGTTGTTTGGCATAATGTCATTTGGTAAAATTTTTACCTTTGTGTGTGTGTGTGTGTGTGTGTGTGCAGGCACGTATGCCTATGATGGGTATATTTGTATGAACAGTGGAGAAGGTGGGCACAGTGAGAAGAAAGTGAGTGGGGCTCCTGAGCATTTTGTTTAACCATAACAGACCTGACTTTCAACAGATTAAAAAACACTATTGAGGAGATACAGTTATAGGCTTTGAGAATCAAAACTATTTCCCGTGTTCTACAGTGCTCCCTGATAGTAAATAATCCTCTAGACGAGCCAAGTCTTATCCATCATTTCAATCAGGGGTTCTTTAGGGAGTATTTTCTAGGCGATCAGTGGTGGCAATAGGTGCTTTATCAAAATCATAGTCCTTTCCCCTCAAAAAGTGAACACTCCAGCTGAGGAAATACACAAATCCTAGAATTTTAGGGTGGAAGACTTACTAAAGTACTTCCAGTTCAACCTCTATCCCACGAAACTGTTGTAAAGATTCATTAACTCAAAAGAAATGATCTTGTAGTAGAAGATCCCAACAAATAGCACAGGGCAGGGAAGATTCAAAAAGAAATGCCTGTTGGTTTCTTCATTCTATCACTCAGACCAGCTCTCTGCCACGCTTAGTGAGATTTGTAAAAATAAGAAAATAATATCCGCACCATCACTCCACTGAATATAAAAGATGGGGCTGATGTGCATCGATAAAACACAGTCCTCTACCTTTCCACTCCCTCAAGAAGCCAAAGAAAATCCGTTTCTAGGATAGATGGATCTGTGTTGAAGCCCAGAGTGACCATGGATTGGAGAATCCAGCCCCTTGGCTGAGTGATTCCACGTAGTTGCCCTCCCTCTAGTGGTCAAAGTGGAGATGGCAGTTCAGTATTTCAGCATTAAAGAGTCTGGATGGAAAGAGGAGTAGGGGTTACCCAGCCCCCAGAGTTTTGACTGTTTCAGAACCTCAGCACTAAGTTACAGAGCAAGTTGCCTTACAAAGGCTTCTTCTTAATTAGAACATCTTGCTTGTTTATAATGATCATGGCACTTACAAAAGACCATATGTCTTTGAGACGCTGCTTGGCAAGACTTTTCCAATGTTTACCAAATCTATTTTGTATCCCATGCTAATAATAGTCCAGTGGGTCCCCAGGCAGAGCAATGGAGACTGAGGACTTCTTGTTTCTCTTATTACTCAGTATTCCGCCTTCAGAATGTGAAAGACCTCTTAGTTCCTGTGAAAAGACTAAAACAGAGCTCAAAGTTTCCCAAATGCTGTTATTTTGGGAAACGTTTATTTCAAGGGCTAAATTGTAATCTTTTGACAAATCAACATTGAGCAATGCTCTGTTACTTTGTTACACACACACACTTGAAACTATTTCTCTTAAATGACACTTTCAAATGAGTGGCAAGTCATTTTCCTATAATACCCGTAATGTAATTCTATCCTCTTAGAGCCGGTGCATGTAATGCAAGAAAGAGGGTGAAAATGATGCCCAGTGTTGGTAATCACTGGTCAAAGTCACACAGCTAGACCATCCCCACTGTGACACTCAGACCATGACATGTGATTCAAAACAGGGAGAGCTTGCACCTACCTAACCTATCACCAACATAACAACAGCAACAACAGTTTGTTGTACTTCGTTGACATCACAATAAATAACATGCTCAGTTTGTTTTTTCATTCCTTAGGTATGATTTGGATCATCCAGAAGACTCAGCTCTGTTACTCGTTGTGGAAGAAAGTTAATATGGCAAATTTATATAGGGATCTGGGGATTATGTGGCATCCAAGACGTGCTTAATTCATGTGAGCCTTTGAAAGTTCATCATACATATGTTGTATGCAGAACGCATATTGGATACTACAATTTCCTTCCTTGGGTTAAGTTGTAGTGAACATATAAATGAAGTGTTAAGATCTTTCTTTTTTAAATTGTGATAGTTCTATAGCTCTGGGGGCATAATCCTCCAATGGCACCTATTTTATGTACTTGGAATGACTATCACCAGGGCCTTCTTCCTACTTGAGAAATGGTGGCAATATAACCACCATTTTAAAGAACTTTGAAATAGCTCCTAGAGATGAAAAATGGTCAATGAAAATAACTAGCAGTGCTTAACATGTGTCAGCCAGAGCTCTGAATGCCTCTTCTCTAATAACTCATTTATTCCACACAATAGTCCTATGCTGTAACTACTACTTACCTCCACTCAACAGAAATGTGCACTTTTATCAAGGTATCTCTAATGTGTTTTTTAAGCACATTCACTCACTGACTCTGACAATATTCTTGTGAGACTACTAAATACTTCATTTTGTATTTTCTTTGTAATACTAACATTATGTTCCTTTAAGACACAATACAGTGTCAATTTTTTTAAATATCTGTTGAGGTTTTTTTTAAATATCTGTTTGAGGTTTTAAATATCTGTTTGAGGTTTTAAATATCTGTTGAGGTTTTCCGAATAGAATTTCTTTACATCGAGATTTACCACTGATGTTTTATTAAGCTATCAGAAGAGTCTGCGACATAAAGATCCCTTATTTCCCAAAGAGGGAAGCAGAATTTCATTGGAAGTTTGTGAAACAATTAAATTTAACTCTGACTGTAGAACTATTTCCATCAGCTATAAAATTACCTTGGAATTAGTGAGCACTGAGAGCAAAGAAGTTGGAGAAAGTTCTTCTCTGATGTGAATATGTATTCTTTGGAGACCAAAAAAAGTTACAATATATACACTGATGCCAGAAAATTTAACAAGAGTGAACAGTGATGGTGAGTCAGCACCAAAGGGGCAGAGCTGTAACTCTAGGAAATTTGAACTGAAGCCAAACACATAGAGGGGTGATATATGTCTCAGGTTTCAGAAAACACCAAGACAATCTTTCCCAAGACACAAAATACTTTGCATAAGATAATAGGCCATAGGCCACACACATGATGAGGTCGTTATTTTTAAACCAGTTTACCAAAACTTCAACTTCTATTTTCCCCCAAAGCACAGACAGGCACCTACAAATATATCTGTGCTCCTCCATCCTTAGGATCTGGATGGTTTACAGATCCTGTCTTGGGAAAAGGTGGAAATCATTTTGCATCATATGTTGGCTTGTCTATGTAACTTCAAAATCCAATTGAAAAATAAGAAAAAAAAATATTCTGGTAAACAGATCACTTTATTCTAAGGTGTAATGATGTCTTCCTGCAATACACCCCTTTGAGCAACTTCTCTAAAGAGAGCTCTCGTTTGGAAACCATCAAGGAAGCCAAGTGCAGCCTCCTAAAAAACTTACAGCCCAGGAATGCTGGGAAATAAGCCCCCCCCAAAAAAAAAAAAAACCTCGATCAAGGTAACACACCACGGCACATAGCGATCGCCATGAGGCAGCACAGGATAGCCACGGGAGTTCAGAGAAGGGATAATAGGTCTCCAGTTACAAGAATCCAGAAGGATTTCATGGAGAAGGTGAACTTCTAGCTCACCAGTGAAGAATGGTTTGGAAGTTTAAGTGGCCAGGGCTGGGAGACCTTGTAGAGTTAGCCTCATGAGCAAAGGCACAGAGAGGAGAAGGCTCAGGGCAGGGACAGGAAAAAATAGTCACGCTTGAAAGAGGGAAGTGGAACAGGAGAGTGGAAAAGTCATTCTAAATATTTCCATCCATTTTTATGGTGTTCTCTAGCCAGAGCTGAAACTCCTAAGAGCCAAGTCACAGAGAAAGGTCAGTCCAGAAAGGAGTGACGTGCAACCGAAGGTCAAATCATTTGGGGACGTAAAGGCAGAACAAAGAGAAAAAGGAACCTTTCCAAACAAGTTAAATTAAAGTTCTGGGGATGTTAAAACAAACAAGGCAATTAGGACAAATGCTGCTTAAGAGCTGGTCTGTCTCTTGAGACAGGGCAGGAAGACTCAGCTAATGATACCAAACTGAACTCTAAAGAATTGGATGCGGGCATTTTAAATGGGGAACCTTTGACTCCGGAACTAACTCTAAATGACTGCGACTTTATTGGTCCTTGGGGCACAAGGTCAAGACCCAATTTTTCTATCTAGTCCTCTACAATTATAATGAGGATGCTTGTTATTTAGTAATGCCGTAGATTAATTTTGAATGAACAGCCCCAGTGGTCGGCTGAATAACGAGAGCATCCTCTGCTAATCAAAGAAACAACACTGGAATGAAGGGTTCACTCCTTTCCCAGAAAAAAAGAAAAGTCTCTCACTTGTTTTCACTTGACTTTTAAATAATTTAACCATTAGAAGGGGAGGGGGAGGAGGGGAGAAGCCTAGATGCAGGGTGTGAGCACATTGGGGAAATTGGAAAATTAAGAGGATCTTTGGATCTTTGGTTAAGTTTCAGTTCCAGTGCTCTTTTTCCTGAAAAATATTACTTTCCCCAAGCTGTAGAGTATAAAGCATTTAACATAAAGAATAAAAGCTTGACTAAAAGACATGAATCAGATTTTGAAACTAGCATGTCATTTGCTCATCTCCAACCATGACCACCACTTAAAGTTCATATCAAGTGCGGTTAGCTCAGTTCTGTTCTAAAAAGTTCTGAGTTTCAAAAGGAGAGACTGCATCAAGTTGAGATTACTTCCTACACATGACCTTTACTTCTTGGTGCCATAGGAGCCCTCAAATTCGGTCCAGGCATACTGGACCATGTTTCATACTATTGCCTTTGTTTCTGTGTGCTTAGCATCCACATTTATCTATAAAGCAGATAGCTACTGAGGACCTACTATGTGCCTGATACTCACTGTATGGGTTTAAGATTTCTCTGTCATTCCCAAAACCAAAATTCTGCAGATATTCCTATTGACATAACTTGAAATTTAATTTTCAAGTGATCCAAGATGACAGATTTCACATTTTGCTCATTTCATCCAAAATGACAGACTACATAAGAAGGGTTGGAGAGAAAGGGAGGACAGTCACATCTACAAAAAGATAAGCACAGCTAAGGCCAGCATTTGTATGCAGACATATTGCTTTAACAGAATTGCTCAAAGCACTGAATTTTACCCCCTCTAGCTTTAAGCAAATAATTTAGTGCTTGGGAGCTTCATTTATTTATTTTTTTGTATTTTTTATTGGAGTTTGATTTAACAACATATAGTATAACACCTAGTGCTCATCCTGTCAAGTGCCCTGCTCAGTGCCCAACACCCAGACACCCCATCCCCCCACCCACCTCCCCTTCCACTACCCTGTGTTCATTTTCCAGAGTTAGGAGTTTCTCATGTTCTATCACCCTCTCTGATATTTCCCACTCATTTTCTCTCCTTTCCCCTTCAATCCCTTTCACTATTTCTTATATTCCCTGAATGAATGAAACCATACAATGTTTGTCCTTCTCTGATTGACTTACTTCACTCAGCATAATATCCTCCAGTTCTATCCAAGTCGAAGCAAATGGTGGGTATTTGTCGTTTCTAATGGCTGAGGAATATTCCATTGTATACATAAACCACATCTTCTTTATCCATTCATCTTTCGATGGACACCGAGGCTCCTTCCACAGTTGGGCTATTGTGGACATTGCTGCTAGAAACATCGGGGTGCAAGTGTCTCGGCTTTTTCACTGCATCTGTATTCTTTGGGGTAAATCTTCAGTAGTGCAATTGCTGGGTCATAGGGTAGCTCTATTTTTAACTCTTTGAGGAACCTCCACACAGTTTTCCAGAGTGGCTGTACCCGTTCACATTCCCACCAACAGTCCGAGAGGGTTCCCCTTCTCCACATCCTCTCCAACATTTGTTGTTTCCTGTTTTATTGATTTTCCCCATTCTCACTGGTGTGAGGTGTGATCTCACTGTGGTTTTGATTTGTATTTCCCTGGTGGCAAGTGATGCGGAACATTTTCTTATGTGCTTGTTGGCCATGTGTGTCTTCTTTGGTGAAATTTCTGTTCATGTCTTTTGCCCATTTCATGATTGGATTGTTTGTTTCTTTGCTGTTGAGTTTAATAGGTTCTTTATAGATCTTGGAAACTAGCCCTTTATCTGATATGTCATTTGCAAATATCTTCTGGGAGCTTCATTTAAAGTATTCATCCTACTATGATTTTAGATTCAAGTAATCATTGTATTGCCAAGGATAACACCAAGTTAGTCTGAATCACCTGCCATCAAGGTGGAAAAGAAAACACTAACTTTTCTGTATCTACGTGGAACAAAGTAAAATAGAATGTAGCCATGAGCTGCTTTGTTTACTGATCAATGTAAAGGACTACATAAGAGAAAGTTTCGAGGTAAGCCAATAGTCTGCACAGATCAAATAAACATGATTCCCCATTTTTCCTTGTTCACAGTCTCAGGCCTAATAGCAATCCTAGCCAGGTTTGTTAGTAAATACAAACTCAACGTGTTAACTATCTGTACAGTCCAGTTCTCACAAGCTCTATTAAAAAAAATTCAGCAACCCCAGTTGTGTGTATATATATATATATATATATGTGTGTGTGTGTGTGTGTGTGCGTGTGTGTGTGTGTGTATACTTGCTTCCAAAAGTCAAAATCAAGAATTAGATAAAATCAAGAGAAAAAATGGATAGGTTTCACATGGACTAGAAAAGTGTGGAGCTGTCAGTGGCCGGAAATTTTTAAATACGTTATTAGTCATGATTAATAAACAGTTGTTGCACGTCTACCACATAGAGCACTGGGGAAAACACACATTTACCTATGTGGTCAGCCAAGTTACATTCTGGACTCTGTGCTGTGCTAGATGCTGGGGAGCTGGGAGACAGCCTCTATCTTTGACAGGACTTTAAGCTGATTAGAGACTCAAATACAGACCACATTCCAATGAACAGGAGCAAGACAAACAAGTGGGTGTGCAAAAGGGACCCTGCTCTGTCTGCCTGCCTCTACCTGTTGCCACCTTACCACAAAACAGATGTGCTCTTCCTAGGATTCTTGTTGCCACCATGTGACAGATTTGAAGCTTTTAATTGTCCCCAAACTCTCTGGCAGGGATACCCAAGCCAAGAGGAACATGCCAAAGGGAACACAAGTGACAAACTGACCAGAGAGTCACAAATGAATGACAAAGACTTTTGGGGACCACCATCTGCTTGCCCATTTGAACCCATGGATTTTCTAATGAAAATGAAGAAGAGATGAGCAAATAAGTCCATCTAAATGGTTTATAAACCTATATCCTAAGGGCAGGAATAGGCATTTATGCAATTTGAGATTACAACAAAGTAAAAATACAAGTTGCAAAACAATTTTAAAAAATACAAATTGCAAAACAAGAATAAATGTTGAAATCCCAGTGCGTACTTTCCAACCATACCAAAGAAAGAATAAATACAAGAATTATGAAAGAAACCAAAAAAAAAAAAAAGTGGAAAAAGTAAATGTTAAATGGTAGAAGAAATCTGAAATGGAAATTTTAAGAGGAAGCACAGTGAAATCTGGGAGTAAATCTAAACACCAACTCCCACTCCTCTAAACCTCCCCGAGAAAAGCCCTAAGAAAAAGAATCAGCACTCATCAACTTAGACTCTGGGAAAACAATGCGTGGGGCCCACCCAATAAGTAAAAGAGCAAAGGCATTTCGTACTTACAGGGCCCAAATCCACCATGAAGATTTAGAATGAAGTGCAAAGTTCAAATCAAAAATAGCAAGCAGCAAAACTCAACTGTCACTGTTGACTCAACTGTATACACTTTAAAGCATTAAAAATAGCAAAGGAGAGGATTACAGCCTCAAAAACTTTTTCAAAACATGGAAGCAAATGCCAACTGAATTCAAAAAGACAAGTTCCAACCAAAAAATAAACATGCAATCTACTGAGTCAAATGTAATTGATTAGGGGAAAATCAGGTTGAGGCATAGAATATTCTTGAAAACTCTTACCCATGCTGAAGACTCTACATTTGGCAGGCCATGGAGGGGCAATCATTTTCTGGCCATGCTGGAGAGAATTGCAGGAACTTATAGGGATATACACTGAGTAGAGGGTGTGTAATATATGCTCAGCCTTAGAATTCCATTTCCTATAGGATAGTGTTTCAGGTTGGCTAATTCTGTCTCTGTCTCTGTGTGTCTTTCTCTCTGTCACACACACAAACACACCCCACATGCCTGATATTCAATTTCCCCATTCCTTTCAGTAAATTCACTTGTCTTGCCCAGGCCCAATTCTATGCCAAATGTTTTCTGATAATGACGCAGTCTAGTTAGCCACATGTTCCTGCAAAGCTAATTGATTAGCTCCAGAATGAATGACGAGGTCCGGATGGACAGTACATGGGACAGAGAAGTTTGGGTAAGCCTAGAGAAGCCAGAAAGGGGAAATGCAGTGTTGCCAACATCTGTAGTATCTGTCTCACTTTCCCTAGCTTTGTTCTCAGGGGTCTGATCGCTCTGGCTTTGACCCTTTCTGAGCCCTGAGCCAGTTCTGAAAAGGAAAGGAAGTATATTAGGGGATCCCCCCCTCCAACAGGGTAACCACTAGAATCAGTTAATCTGCCATCCAGTATCCGCCTACAAACCAACTTCTGATCCAAGAGCAATAGCAAGGATTTGAAAACAGAGATGTCTGTCTCTTTCAAACATTGTATTCCCACGTGGTCCGAGCCTAACCAAGAATGGCTACACAGAAAACTTTTCCAGGCACCCAGGACCCCTGCTGACAGAGTTCACCGCCTTTGCACATTAGGCTTTGAACTCATGTCTCCTTACAGTCACTTCACGGATTTTCCTACACCCCTTGCTACAAAGTGCTCCTACACCCTCCTCCCAGTGCTTCGGTACTGTGCCCACTCTCCCAACGGCACGTGCCCAGGTAGGTATTCTCTGCCTCTGGCCCGATATGCAGAGAGTTCAGGGGCAGTGTCTACTCTCTTGTCATGTTGCCCTGTTCTGTTAGCCTATGGACAGTGACCATCCCCAACTGTATTTTTACTGCTGTGAACCCACCTGATTCATGGCACATCCGAGCTTTTAAGCAACAATTTGCTTGTTCTACTTTCCTTCTTTGAAGTTTATCTCCTAACTCATCAGTGACTCCCACAGGGTTCACATGGAGAGAAAATGCCTCTCACGTGGGCTACGCCAAACCTGTCCATACAGACTTGGAGATACTCCAGCCCTAGCTCCAAGGAGATCTCATACAGGCATTCCCTCCTTACCCTCTTTCTAACTATGCCTCCCTCATCTGCTTAAAGGAGCCTCAGACCTTTGCACAACTCTCCATGCTCCCCCATTGGAAAATGAGAACAGAAACACAGTGACTGAAATTCACAAAAAGTCTCACGTCACATCAGTGATCCTCTGAGAGTGGGTTGCAGGTAGACGTCTTATGGACTTAGAGTGGGATGGATGGTTTACACCTTGCCAAGCACAGACTCATCATCCCCCCTGCATGTGGATCACAGGCATCATCAGGCAATGTAATACAGAGGCACAACCCCCCAACTGGCTTGGGGTACTTAGTCTCAGGTCTGAACTCCTGTGTGACTTTACCTCCATCAGACTCTATTGCCCAAGATGTGGAAGGAAAGCTTAGAAAGAAAGATCTCTAAGGTCTTTCCCATCACAAAGAAACCTGCAATTCTGATTTTATAGGGGAAGACAAGAGATTTGCATAGAGCCTTTGAGGTCACTCCGCAGGAAGAATGCACGTGTACATGAAGACAGCAATTTATCTTATTATTTATAATTTATTATTTTTTAATTTATTAAAAGATGCCCTATTCACATTACCTGGAAGACAGGGGGTTGATCCCCAAACATATGGAATATTGTCACACGGACACCCTCTTCCTGAAGTAGAATTGTTCTGTATAATCCCATAAGGAGAACTGAAACCGATGGGTAGAAGACAGCCTTAAGTTTAATATAGAAGAAATGTTTTATTCATTCTGGGGATGGTCCTAATATAGAATCAACTAAAAGCCTTCCACAAACACACTGCTTTCTCCCAAAGAGGTCTCTGAGATTGGGAGTGTTTAAGTCTGCAAGCATGAGCTGATGACGGCTGCCACACGACTTCTTTGCATAAAGGATCCTTCCCAGGGCCTCTCACAGCTTCCTGCCTCGGCCAACATCCTGTCCAACAGAAGGGCCTTTTAGCTCTCAGATCAAAGCCTCCCTGTGTGCAAAGTGCCCATTGTTCATTAGTGAAATGTGACTTGCACCTGCTCCGCTGAGGTGTATGGCTTTCCCTGCGTCCCTCTCGGTTTCAGCAGGCTGTAGCGAGATCACAGGCCAGTCACTTCAGTGACGAAGGAAGCCACGCTCTGCCAGTCAGAGGCTGGCCCAGCTGTGCTGGTCCTGTGCAAACCAGGTGCCCACTGCTTCCCCAGGAACCTGCTGCCAAGCCTTGGCAGCAGGGAGGACCAGCAGCTGTTCCTCCAGCATCAGCCTTGTCTGTCTGTCTCCTCCTCGGTCTGAGGATCCAAGGGCAGTGCGCTGGGGGACTTATCACAAAGAGGAGGGAAGAGAACTTTGAGACAGATAACAAAAGTGTTTACGGAAGGTTGGCCAAGGGCATGGAAAGCAGAAACGCAGGCAATGTGGGAACAGAGACAAATTTCAACCAGTCTAAGCCTCCCGTAATCTGAACAGCATCCTCCTCAAGAGAGGATGTTATGCAAATGCATAACAGGCAAGTAGCAATCAGAGAGAGCAAATTGTTTTTTAATAATATCAATGATCTTTTTATCGATCATAGATTTTAAATCCATGCCAACATTGATCCAAAGAACACATTGATCCTGATAAAAATCCACAGCCCGAATTTCAGTTAGCAGAGAGTGTCACTTGCCCTGCAGGGATGCTCATTCTCATGAAGTTTCATGAATGAAGATGGACAACAGGAGCAGGGAATAAGATAACCATTGACGCCCACGAGCTTCTGTGGTTATAGGTTCACTCTGTGTCCTGACCTGGGAAGCACCTACTGAGCTATAACTAAACTGGATGCATTTGGATCTTGAATTGTGTATTGTGTGTCCTTCTTCTAGAAAATATTTAAATGCCACCAAGCCACTCAGCCAACTACCCCCCCTTGGATCCTACCATCTCCTCGTCAGATCCAAATGATGTTATTCAACAAGGTGGGACCAGGAGTGAAGAACAGATTTGCCAAGTGAGTGACTTCCTCCTCCTAAAGGTGCTTCCCTGCACTGTGTCCTTGGAGTTGTGGCGAAGGGCTCCTTCCCAAGCCGTAAACCCCAGGCAGAAGGAGGCGGCGGCGGGGGGGGGGGGGGGGGGGTGGGTTGGGGGGAGATGCAGGGAGTGTAAATGACACTGTTGTGCCGTGACTCATCCTTTCACTGACTTCATTCACTTCTGTGTTTGTAGCCAGTTGGACAGCTGTGTTGGCCATGTGAAGTCAGAGAATTTTTTTGTTCCAAAGACAGGAAGATGGGGGGGGGGGGGACAGATAAAACAGTGGGTGCGTGTGTGTGCAGCCATAATTATAGCATGACTTCAGCTTCCCTTGACCAGCTAACAGTCACCGCATTAGTCACCAGTCCTCAGAGGACGAGACGGGTCTGGGTGGATTCGGCATGAAGTGAGACGGGCCTGGTGACAGAGACTCAGGTCCAGGAAAGGGTTCTCATTTTATCGCAGCGAGATGAAGGACAAATGTCAATAGCTGAAGGATATGGTTGTCAGCTAGGAGCTAAACTCAGGCTATTACAGAAATAAAGGTGACAAGGACCTTGCCTTTAAAATGTCCACAATCTGGGGAAAGAGACAGCTAGAATTAGCCAGAGATGCAAGCAATGCTTTCAGGTCACAGGGGAGGAAGCATTTACATTCTGCACCAAGGCATCTTAGGACAACATTCTTGCGTTCAAAACTGGCAAAATAATGCAAATGGGGCCACAGCTAATACATTCTTTCTAATGTCACATAGATCCTTCCCTGGATGCTGTTGTCACCCACCAACACTTACACTTCTCCTAGCTCCTGCAATAACTACTGCAGACCTCCAACGTTTGCTTCGAAACTGTAACCCAGGCCTCAACTTCCAAACACAGGCAACAGCAAACTGTGGCCCGTAAGCCCAAATTCCACCTGCCATCTCTTTTGCAAAGAAAGTTTTTTGGGGACAGAGAATTCACTTAACATAATGTCTATGGTAGTCTTCTCCCTAGAATAGACAAGTTGAGTAGTTGCTACAAAGACTAAAGTCTCAACTGTTGGTTATCAAGCCTTGCAGATAAAGTAGTTTGTTGACTCTGCTCTAACACACAGCAGAGAACATCTTCCTTTGCCAAGAAAATCTGAAGGTGAATTCCTTCAACCTTTTGACATAACATCTACTGAATGGCCTACAGCTGTTTTGTTCCCGTCTGGGCCTGTCCAGATTCAGGGGGAGGAAGGTGCCTCTTCTTCTGGTCAAGACCAGTCTGTCCATTCTGGGAAGAGATGAATTAGAAGCAGGAATTCAGGGACACCTGGGTGGCTCAGTGGTTGAGCATCTGCCTTTGGCTCAGGTCATGATCCCTGGGTCCTGGGATCCAGTCCTGCATCGGGCTCCCTGCAGGGAGCCTACTTATCCCTCTGCCTGTATCTCTGCCTGTCTGTCTCTCTCATGAATAAATAAGATCTTAAAAAAAAAGAAAAAGGAACCAGGAATTCACATCTTCCCTCAATATTCCCCACTCAGAATGAGATCAATGCCCCTCAATGCTCCAAAAACAACCAGTGCACTTTGCACATTTTCTTTGTAACAATTGTTTGTATACATGTACTCCTTTCGTCCACGTATATCACACTATACTGATTTAGGATGGGATAGGACACAGTAACAGATTTCATAGCCTAGTACAGCTTTTCTTCTCAATCATCCAAAGTCTGATAGAGATTGGTAGGAATTCCCTCCATCTGACACTCGTGGCCCAGGCTCCCTCCCTCATGAGACACTGTCAGGTCAACACCACCTCATTTCCTGGATCATGGCAGGTATGGGAAGAGAGAGCAAGGAAGTAGTGTTCTGGCTCTTAAATGCCTCGGCCTATGAATTGCATTCACATCTAGCGACCAGAACAAATTACACAGCCCCTTCTCCTGTAGGGGATTGAGCAACATAAGCTCCTATCTGTTCAGGAAGAAAAATTCAATATGGTGGGCACTGGAAGCCTCTACCACCTCCAATCTCCTTTGTCTTTGTTTTCCAATACCTGGAAGAGGGACAAGTACATACTATGTACTGATTAAAGATTTTTCTGAACTGTGTTGACCCTGCCTGGTGAACTTAAGGGAAGTCTTCACAGAAGAAGAGATCAGGAAGTGGAGAAAAGGCCCCTTCCAAGCGCTAACCCCAGGAAAGGAGTCTGAAAGAAGAGAAGAACCACCAGACAGCATTGTTGAGGAATCCAAGTGAATGAATTAAGATAAGAATAGTCAATAGCATCACATGCCACAGAGGAAATAAATAAGAAAATGATGGAGAACAGGCCATTGGATTTGACAATTAGGTCATTAATGGCTCTTCTCTGGTGCAGCCCAAATCTCATTATGGTGAGTTTTAAGAGGGAATCCAAATCATTTCAGTGAACTAGAGTTTCAGAGTATGAATGTTGCTCAAAACAGATGGCTGTTTGAGATTTGTGGATGTTTTGTTACTCTGAGATTTTTTGACCCTAATAAAATTTCTTGCCATGAAATAGCAATATAGCTACCATTCATCATGTGCTCGCTCGCTATGTACTCCACTAAGTACTTTATTCGCATTATTGCTAATAACTAATAAAAATCCCAGAACTAAGGTGTTGCTATATTCTGGTCCCACAGTTAGTTCCTATGTCAGTGAGTATTTGGGCCCAGTTCTGGCTGGTTCCTAAATTTTTCCTTTTTCAACTACATCACAGTCTTGTTCCCCAAAACATGCAGTGGCTAAAACTGTGGCTCTTAGATCTGGAGCACTTCTTAAACAATAGAATGTCAAGGTAGAGTGGCTCTCTTGATGTTGAAGACTACCCTTTGCATCTTTAGCCTCAAAATCATTCCACACCAAGGCATAGTGATTGTTGCAGATATTCTGAATCATCCTTCTAAAGTTGTCCTCACTTGAGTGAAATTATACAATGTATACAGCACCCAAACTTTCTTTAGTTCTTTCCTCTTTGGCTTACTTTTTACTATCTCAGCCTTTCTTTTACTTCTGCAACTAATAATTTGGTAAGCATAAATTATTTTTGACATCAGTGAAATCTCAGATGTTTTCTCTTGTGCTAAACGGCGAACAGTGTGCTGTATTTGGGTGATGATAGTAAGTTGACAATAAAAAAGTATACGTAAATTTTGCAGGGAAAAGAGTGTCAAGTATATATTGGTTTAGTAACAGTTAGATAGATAAAGTTCTCTTTGGGTCAATAGGGAATCGGGAAGGAAGACTTGGAAATGCTATATTGGCCATATCAAGAAGCAAGCAGTTCAACCATAGTTCATTTAAAGCTCCCAGAGAAGATGATGCTTATCCTCACCTTTGATTAGTATAGTCCTAGAATTCTGTGGTTCTTAATTGTTTCACAATCCCAAAATGACTAGGCAAGTGGGCTTTTTCAATTCATATCTGCTATTGACTCCTTGTTTGATTGAGCCATAAATGCTTGTGAACACAGTATTCTTATTCTCTTCCATATATGGCCTTTTTTTTAAAAAAATTTCACCACTGTCCAGATGACAGATATTAGCATCTATTATACCTTGGCCTATTAAGTCAGAAGTGTATGTGGTTTCACATTTATAAGTAAAATTGTAATTTTTATTCTAAGCTTCACCAGGAATTTCAATAAAGTATTACCTTTTCAGAACCTGAAAATTAGGGGATCCCTGGGTGGCTCAGCAGTTTAGCACCTGCCTTTGGCCCAGGGCATGATCCTAGAGTTCCAGGATGGAGTCCCCCATTGGGCTCCTTGTATGGAGCCTGCTTCTACCTCTGCCTGTGTCTCTGCTCTCCCTCTCTCTCTGTATGTCTCTTATGAATAAATAAATAAAATCTTCAAAAAAAAAAGAACCTGAAAATTAAATTATTAATCATTTTATGTGTATCTTGAGAAATGAGTACTAGAAAATATTAAGCAGATTATTATAGGTATGTTTCATTTGTTAAAATACCAAGGTTCTGGGATCCCTGGGTGGCTCAGCAGTTGAGCGTCTGTCTGCCTTCAGCCCAGGAGGTGGTGATTCTAGAGTCCCGGGATCGGGTCCCACGTCAGGCTCCCTGCATGGAGCCTGCTTCTCCCTCTGCCTGTGTCTCTGCCTCTCTCTGTGTGTCTCTCATGAATAAATAGGTAAAATCCTTAAAAAAAAATACCAAGGTTTTATTGAATGAACACCTGAAGTGGGCAGAGTCCTGGGAAGATAGTACTTAGCCCTCAGTGTGTCATAATACAGTAGAAAAAAAAGAAACTAAGTGAATGGATTTGCATTAAAACATGCAAAATGCTATGTCCATGGGTGCAAAATAGCAAATATCTGTCTTAAACTACTGATACTACTAAATATCCAATCTACAGAATAAGTAATCTGAGTTCATTGTGATAAATAGTTTACGTTAACAGATTCATTGAAAGTTTTCTTTAAACAGAGAACTCTTAGAAAACATGGTAGAAGTATTTCTACCATGATTCTCTGGAAGCTTGATCTCTCACTATTCTGAACATTTTTCCCCTCCATCGCTGATCCTTACTTCAGTCAGAGCCCATTACTTTCAGTGGATGGGCTGGACTTCTACTTCATAGAGAAAGTCTTCCTGCATCTCATAAGCTTTTCCTTCTTTTTGTACAATGAAAGTAGCACCTCACCTCCATTCAAGGGTCAACCTCTCCCAATATTCTGGGTCCTACCTCTCCACTGATTTCAGACTTTACCCCTTAACTTGTCCATTTCTTTGCTTTGGACTTAGATCTACAATTAAATTCATTTAATGTTGAACGCCAGCCTTTCAACCAAAGTTCCCTCAAGGCATAGTGTTTGATTGGTGAGAGTTAATCACCTATTTTCTCAAAATGGGTAATATATGCTGAGTTCTTACAAATTTGAAACTGTTTTGTTTCCTCTTAGATGTGAAAGACATCTTGGCCGTATATAAAATCTCTGGCTTATTTTCACTTCCCTTAAAGACTGTCCCATCAGCATCTGGGATCGTTTGTAGCTTTAGAAAAGTTTGATGCCTGCCCAGCCTCATTCCACCATAAGTGAATAGGTATTTCCACCTGCTCACCCTAAATATTCTTTCTTTATTCTAATCACTTTAGAATATGCCTGGATGCTGACTTTTCTAAATCAGTTTTCCATAGTATATGGTGAGCCCTTCAAACATGTAGAGTCATGCTTTATTTTTAGAAAAGTTTCCTTGAGTTGAATTTTCAAATATTTGTTCTTTGTTTTGGTTTTCTTTTGGGGAGAACCCATGTGTATACATATGCTTGTGTTTTATTCCTATAATTTTGTCTCTAATCCTTTTTCTTTCTATATTTCTTGTTCATTTTCTTTTTATTTTTTTAAGATTTTATTTATTCATGAGAGGCACAGAGAGAGAGGCAGAGACATAGGCAGAGGGAAAAGCAGGCTTCTGTGAGGAGCCTGATATGGGACTTGATTCCAGGACCCCGATATCACAACCTGAGCCAAAAACAGATGCTCAACCACTGGCCCACCCTGGTGCTTTTCTTATATCTACCTTGTTCCCTACTGTGCTTTCAATGGTATCTATTTTTCTTGTGTTCTCATTTTTTAGTCTTTAACTTCTGAAAAATGTTTTTCTTTCATGATTTCTGCCAAACTCTAATTCACATCTTCCTTTATTCATCATCTCCTGTTGCCCAGTCCTGAGTCATTGCATTTTTGTTTTGTATACCTTCATTAATAAGTAGTATTCCATTAAGTTTTTTATACATGCAATGTCGATATTAAAATTTTTATCTCCTTCTTGGCAATATTTTTCTGGTGCATTTCATTTGTCTATAGAGGAAAATTCCCTATTCTTTTTCACAATTTAATAACTGTCTCCATACAGATGCTCTTCCAACGCTTTTTTTGTTACTCATATTTGAATGAATTTAATTTTCCTGGACCAGCTATTTACAAAGGTTATGAGGGGGTAGAGCGGAAGGACTAAGGAGTTCCAGTTTGCCAAGCTTTACAACTCATAGGTTTGTTCTGTTCCAGTCTGTTGCAATAGGCTATTTCCCTTAAAAAAGGAAGCTTCTGTTCAACAACATTCCCTTTGCCTTTTAGGTTCATAATGGATTCTATCTATGTGATCTTCTAGTGTCTTCCCTAGACACTGCCACTCAGGACACATCTCTTACCTTTCAACATAGTAGCCCCACTTTTTGTTGGTGCATTTTGGCTTCTCCTTTCTGTAGTCTGCCACCTACATGGTCCCCCAACCCTTCCCATCAACCCACATCTTATTCCATCTCACCTAGGGTGAACAACATCCCAGTTTGCCCAGAACCGAGGAGGTTCCTAGGACATGGAACTTTCAGAGTTAAAGCTAGGAAAGGTTTAGGCAAACTGGAAGAAGCTGATCACCCTGAATTCATTTTTGTTCCCTGCAGTTGCCACTCAGGATGGGATTCTCTCCTTCTGGAAGTGAACACTTACTGACATTTCTGAAATTCACCACAGCTGATGTTACCCATCCTCACCATCCTCCTTGATGCCTATTCACCACTTACTATGCAGCTTCTTGCCTGTTTCCATTGGCCTCGCCTGCTTCTGGCGGCACATATAATTTATAGTTTTAAGAGATATCTGGGTCTCCTGGACTCACTGAAAATGGAATTCATGAGTTTTTCCTCTTCTTTCTCTGTATAATTTCAAAGAGAAGTGGAAAAACTCAGATTAAACCTCTATCATGAGTCTTTAACAGATATTTTCTGTTGTCTTCATGGAATTCCAGGTTGAAGAGCCTCACTTTTGTTATAATTGAATTTCTTGACCAAGTGAACTCTGCAGTTAAAACTGTGATACTCAGAATAAGCAATACCCCATGTAAGCAATACCCCAGACAGAATGATGAGCCAACAAGATGAACTTCAGGATATGTATGCTACACATTATGGAAGTGCATTAAGGCACATAAAAGCACAAAAGCATTATAAATATCAAGTGCTATGCAGATAAAAGCAGTAAAAACAGTAAATACTGATAACTAAAAAAATCACAAAGAGAGTTAAAGAATACCTTATATAGAATGTAGCTAAGAACAGAATTGGGTTTTGAAATAAGCCCTCTGTGAATAAGAAATCGCTCTTTCTTGAGTAAGGCCAAACTCATCACACATATATAAAAAATATGCAGACTGAGTGCTCCTATATGCAAATCATTGTGCTAAATGCTGTTGCATGGATAATTTTATTTAATCCTAACAATTCTTCAAGGTAAGTGTAATAAAATCGAGTGTCCTGCAAGTTAAAATATCCAAGATCATTCAGCAAACAAATGCCAGACCTAGGACTCAAACCTGGGCATTGTTGGGGCCATTGCCCACACTCTGCTTGGTCTACCACCCTGCCTTTTTCTATTAAAAAAAAAAGATGAAAATTCAGTGCATGGAAGAGAAATCTTAACGGAGATAGTAACTTAAAGCAGGGGGAGAGGAGAGGGCAGTCATTGACTTCTAACCAGATGTGGAAAAAACTCAAATGTAAACAGTTTAACTGCAGGAGGAACACAGAGGGAGCAAGAAAGTCAGCAACCTTATTTATTAAGATTTTTTTAATTTTATTTATTTATTTATTTATTCATGACAGACACAGAGGGAGAGAGGCAGACACGGGCAGAGGGAGAAGCAGGCTCCATGCAGGGAGCCCAATGTGGAACTCAATCCCGGGACTCCAGGATCACACCCTGGGCTGAAGGCAGGCGCCAAACCACCCAAGGATCCCCCTGTTAAGATTTTTAATGCAGTTGTTTCGACAAGCTGGAGACATTTAAAATTTGAACAACACACTGCATCTGGTTTCATCCTCTGACAGAGGCCCATTTTAACAAAGTGGGAATTAAATTCACAAATATAAGAAACTAGAATAGTTTACCAAATTTCTTCCTACTGTTATGAAAATAATATTGTGATAGGGGATGAGATTAAATCTCTGAAAAATCAAATTCAGTTTAAAAAAAGAAAAAGAGTGGCAGGCTAACTGGTCTTCCAGAAGGAATAGAACTATCAAGTCTAATTCTTAAAAAGCGGTTTGCAAAAATCTGATTCTTCATGTCACTGAAAAGCTATTAAAATTAAATAAGCTCCATGCATTTGAAAGTATTAGTTTATAGCCCCTTCCCAAATATGAACATCATGCCTCAAAGACTCAAGTGACCAGGATGACATCATTGGAATCATCTTCATCTTCAAACGTCATAGAAACTCCACTAGGAGCAAAGCCATGTGCATGTTTGACCTTGGTTTCTGCATAGTGCCTGTGAATGGGAAGAAATTTGAAGCTGCAAGCCTTCAGCTGATAGGAGGAAAGTGCACAATGTAGGAAGCTGACTGATTTGAAGGCCATATGCAGCCTTGACCAGAAGCCTCCCTGAAATGCCATAAATCTTAATTCCATTAATTTCCAGCTATTCCAGTATGTTATTCAATAAGGAAATAAAACGCTAACCCTTTAACTCCAGATACTGGTGCATTTAGATTCCATTAATCTTTCTCTAGCTATTCCAACCTATATTGACCTCCTCCCTTCTCAGAAAATTATTCCTATGACTGATGCATTATAATTTGACCCTTAATTGCCTTCTTTGGGGGGGGGGTGAATGTTTATGCAGGTAAACTTTGACTTAAACTACAGGAGAAGGTCTTTAAGCATTAGCTCCAAACATTGTGATAAGCCAGAGCAGATACTTAACACATATTAATTCACTGATCACAAGGGAAGGGAAATTTTAATAGAAGGATTAAAGGGAAGAAAGTAATGAAATGCAAAGTACGGAGCATGATGTGGAAGGGAGACTTCATGAAGAATCACGGCTGGATCACTGGATTTTGGGCAGCCAAAGATGTACAAGGAATACTGAACAACTAAACTAAAAAAAGAGAGGGCAGGAGTACTAATAGATGGAAAAAAGCATGAGGAACGTTGACTGGGGTGTCTATTCATATACAAACTAAACAATAAACTGAAGGTAATCTCTTCAATAACTTCCTGTATAGCTTCAGGAGAAAGATAAATGGATAACAAAGAAAGAAAAAGCACATTCCGTTCTCTGAAAAGATCAACCACAGGAATCAATGTGGTGATAGTTGTCAAAGCCAACTTATTTTTTTTATCCCAGAAACAACTATGAGAATATACCAAACACAATCACAATTTGCCCAAGAAAATAGAAATCAAACCCTTTCTAAATCTTCAGGCCACAGAAATGTGTTATCCTTTCTGCATTTAATTTACTCCATCCTAATCCTGCATTAATGTTTCTAGTTTCTAAGTTTAGCTAATTTGTTAATCAGTATTAACAAATGCTATAATGTAGGACTTCATATTTTATATATAGAACATTATACATACTAGATCTCAGGATTTTCCTAAGTACAAAGTACCAATAACACTTCTATTAAATGAGCAAAAATGTTAAGGAACGGACAAGTCAGATCATATGGAAAACAATTTTCATTCTTAAAAAGCTTAATCATCAAAAGGACTAATTCAGAAGATGGATGCAGTATAATAGATCTAGATGACAACAGATTTTAATTTCCCCTCCTTATTTTATCTCGGCTTTCAGGAGACAAAATTGAATCTATAATAAGGCTTTTGAAATCTGAATCACCCTAAATTTGGTTTGACAGAGTTGTACTTGATGCTAAGAAATTCAGTTACGATGCCAAAAGGTGGTAGAGAGACAAAGAAGATGCAGATAGGGATACCTGGGTGGCTCAGTGGTTGAGATTTGCCTTTGGCTCAGGGTGTGATCCTGGGGTCCTGGGATGGGAGCCTGCTTCTCCCTCTGCCCATGTCTCCATCTCTTTGTCTCTCATAAATAAATTTTTTAAAAATAATCTTTAAAGAGGATGCAGATAATCAAAAGTATATAGCAGGCAAGAATTTTTTTTTCAGTTTCACCAAAGTCTCTAGGTGTCCTAATATTTTTTAAAATAGGTGTCTAACATGTTACACTGTAGCTGTGGAGAGAAAAAGAAAGAACCCTGTGATCTACGACTGCTCTCAGGAAAATTTAAGTGTGCCTTTCTACTTTCCAAAATGCTCACATTTTGTTTACTTTTTCTGTTCATTTAACCAACATAAAATCTATTACATTCTGGCATAGATAATATAATCTGAGTCACACAACGATAATTAAGACACTACGTTTGTACCTAAAGGAACTTAGAGTGAGATAAAGGAGATTCTAAAAATAATTATAATTGAAGGTGGTAAACACAGGTAGATCAAGGCAAGAATGGTACTGAGTGTAGTTTGAGAAAGTACAATCCAGGGTCCCGGACTCAAGCTTCAATATTTGTTTCACTATATGGGCTGCATTTATTGAATGTTTTGGCAACTGGCTCACATTCTTTTTCACCCAAAATTCTGTGATCGTCTTGCATGACTTCATTATCTTCATGGCTAGTCCAACTTTATGACTTCAGAAACTTCCTCTTCCATGCCACTTTAGCTAAGCTCTCCCATATTTGACATCACTTAGAACTATTCCATCTCTGACACTGCTCATTAATATCAGTCACCCTCAAACCACAGACTACTGTCATTCCAGCCTACACATTCAGTTACTCCCAACACACAATTTCCTCAGTTCTGTTCAAACCTCTGGGGCACTTAACTACTCTTTTTCCACACCTTCCCGGCTTCATTTCCCTCCTTTTTCATATTGGATTCTGTGGTTTATAATCTCAACCGCTCCCTTACTAATCTTTAACCCAGCTTTATCGAGCTGTAATTGATATAGAACATTGTTAAACTTAAGGTGCACAACATGATGATTTGATATACATATCTTGCAAAATGACTAACACAAGAGTTAACATGTCCATCACCTCACATAATTACCATTTTTCTGTGTATAATAAGAACATTTAAGAGCTACTCTCTTAGCAACTTTCAAATGTGTAATTCAGTATTGTTAACTATAGTCACCTTGTGATTAGATCCCCAGAACTTACTTATTTTACAGCCGAATGTATGTACCCTGTGAACAACATCTCCCCATTTCCCTTACACCCAGGCCCTAGGAACTACCACTCTACTCTCTGTGAGTTTCCATGAGATCAGTTTTTTTAGATTTCTCATATAAGTGAAATCATACAGTATTTGTCTTCCTTGCTAATCTCTAGGAACTTCCTTGCCCTGCTATCTTTAATTGCAACTGCACTAACAAAATCCCAACTGTGGATGAATTCAAGTATCCCACAATGAATGCCTCACAAGTTGCTAAGTATTACCAGAGGAACTCAACCAAGCTGACTGGAACCATCAAAACTTCATATCAGAGAGTTCATTTGGCCCCTAAAATCTGTCCCTCAGCCCAAACTGTCCCATTTTCTATTTCAATTGCAAAGTTTCTCAAGTATCCCCAATCAATCTTTCCTACCTTGCATGGTAGATGACATCTTGAAGAAAATAGAATCGGATAAGAACTGCCTCTGCTGCTCAGAGAAGCCATATCCATACCCATTTTTCATCCCACTGTCTAAGAGCAGTTCTTCCACCCATATTCTAGATTCTATCCTCTTTGGTTTTTTTTTTTTTTATCCTCTTCAGTTTAAGAAAGTTTTATTATTAAACATGCCTCTCTTGCATGGTAATACCTTTTTAATTGACCCATTTCTATTAGATTCAACCATGTACAAGTTGTCTGCTAATTTTCAGATTCTTCTATGTACTTCTCGCCTATCCTAACTAAACATTGTCACTCATTCCTCCTTTTATGAAAAAGTTCTCCAAGGATTATCAAGAATCAAAATTCCCATATCTTCAAAACCCAAAAATTTTGTGTACTCTAATCTGGCTTCTCTCACATGCACCACTCAATTGCATCCAAAAAAAAAATTGTATAAGGTGTTCAGTTCAATGACTTCCATGGTATCAGTTCTAATGGACTCTTAATTTTTATTTGACCTCTCAAAACATACAATACTATTATTCACATCCTCTGACTAAAACACCTTCTTTGTTTCCTTGACCTAACATTCTTCTAACTTGATTTCAATACATTTTAGTCTCCTTTCCTGGTACTCCTTTACACATTCTAAGTAATGGAGTTCCTTGATCAAATTTCCTTGGGCTTTTTCTGATTTTGTCAGAGCTTACAGAAGTACTTCAAAAAAGTCATTCAACATTAACAACAATAAAAATAAACAACAGCAACAAACTCTCAAGAGGGGAGAGAATCAAATTTCAAGAAGTGCCATATTATATCATTTTAAGTGTCCAGTTTTCAACAAAAAATTATTAGCCAAAGATGCAACAAAATATGGTCTGTGTACAGGGAAAAAGTAGTCAATAGAAACTGTCCATGAGAAAACCCAACAGTGGACTTACTATACACAGATTTTTGAAACAGCTAATTTAAATATGTCCAAATTACTAAATGAAACAATGCCTAAATAAAGTGTGAGAAGATTATCTTACAAAATAAAGAATACCAATAAAAGAATGGAAATTCTCAAGAAGAACTAAATAGAAATTGAGGTGGTGAAAAGTACAATGACTGAAATGAAAATTTCACTAGAGGGACCCAACAGTATATTTGAGCATATAGAAGAAAGAATAAGCAAATGTAAAGGTAGGTCTATTGAGATCATCTGCCCTAAAGGACACAAATAGAAGATAAAGAAAATAAATGGAAACTCAAAGACTTGTGGGACAACAATTAAGCATACCAATATACATAACAGGAGTCAGAAAAGGAGAGACAGAGGTAAAAAGAATACTTGAAGAAATAATGGCAGAAAACTTCTAAATTTTTATTTTTATAAACACAATCTACATTTTTTAAGATTTTATTTTTGAGTAATCTCTATACTCAACATGGGGCTTGAACTCAGAGTCACATACTCTGACTGAGCCAGCCAGGTTCACCTCTACATTTCTTTAAAAGCTGTAAAATCTCTAAGATAAACTCGAAGAGATCCACACCTACACACATCATAAGCATTAGAAGTCAAAGACTTTTTGACAGTAGCAAGAGAGATGTTACTCATCATGTGTGAGTGGTCCTCAATAAGATTCAGTGAGTTCTCACCCAAGAACAAATAGAAGGCATGAGGATGGCCTATTCAAAGTTCACAAAGGAACTACCAACCTGCCAGTAGGGTAAAAACCTATATCCAAACTATCCTGCATAAATAAAGGACAAAATAGGACATTTCTAAATAAACAAAAACTGAAAGAATTTGTCACTAGCAGACATATCCTACAAGAAATACTGAAGTGAGTCCTTGAGGTTGAAATGAAAGGATACTGAATAGCAGCTCAAGTCCACATGAAGAAATGAGGATATAAAGAAATAAAAGTAACTCCATAGATAAATACAAAAGATAGCATAAATGTATTTTTTGCTTGTAACTTTTTCTCCTATCTAACTTAAGAAACAACCATAAAGCAATAATTATAAATTTTTATTGAGGGGGCAGCCGGGGTGGCTCAGCGGTTTAGCGCCGCCTTCAGCCCAGGGCGTGATCTTGGAGACCCAGGATCAAGTCCCACGTCAGGCTCCCTGCATGGAGCCTGCTTCTCCCTCTGCCTGTGTCTCTGCCTCTGCCTCTCTCTTTCTGTCTCTCATGAATAAATAAATCAAATCTTAAAAAAAAATCTCCAACTTATTTTTAAAAATATCATATTGATGGGTGCAGACTATATAAGGATATAATTCATGTGACCATATTAACACCAGAAGGAAGGAGAAAATGGAATTACATACAAACAAAGATTTTGTATATTCTTGTAATTATCTCTATTAATCCAACCTATATTGTTATGAATTAAGATGTTAATTAGTCTCCAATACAACCATTAAAAATAACTCAAAAATATATAAAAAATAAAGTGGGAATTACAATAGTGCACTAAAAAATATGTAACTCAAAAGCAGTCAGTAATGGAGGAACAGATGAGCAAAAAAGTATAAAACAAAAATAAATAGGAAAGTGGCAGACATAAATCCTACTTTATCAATATAATATTAAATGTAAATAGACTAAACACTGTAATCAAGATGAAGATGGACAAAATGGATAGAAACAGAAAATATGGGATCCCTGGGTGGCGCAGTGGTTTGGCGCCTGCCTTTTGGCCCAGGGCGCGATCCTGGAGACCCGCAGGGATCGAATCCCACGTCGGGCTCCCAGTGCATGGAGCCTCCTTCTCCCTCTGCCTGTGTCTCTGCCTCTCTCTCTCTCTCTCTGTGTGTGTGACTATCATAAAAAAGAAAGAAAGAAACAGAAAATATGAACTATATGTTGTCTACAAACAATACATTTTTGATTCAAAGACAAATAGATTGAAAGCAAAAAAAAAAAAAATGGGAAAAGATATGCTGTGAAAACCGCAGCCAAAGAGAGTTGGAGTGGCTGTACTAATATCAAATGAAGCTGACTTTAAGACAAAAATTGTTACTAGACATTTTATAATGATAATCAACCAAGATGATACAACAAGTATAATAGGACTCCAAAATACATGAAGTGAAAACTGATACAATTAAGAGGAGAAATAGACAATTCAATAATAGAGACTTCAATACTTCACTTTTAATAATGGATAAAATACCTAGACAGAAGATCAACAAGCAAATATTTGAAAAACACCATAAGCCAGCAATATCTAATATATAACTATTGAACATGCCACCCAACAAGAGAAGTATACACATTCTTTTTCTGTGCATGTGGAATAGTCACCAGGATGGACTATATATTAACCTACAAAACAAGTCTCAATAATTTAGAGGGATTGAAAAAAAAATTTAGAGGGATTGAACTCATATGAAGTTCTCTGACCACAGTGAAATGGATTTAGAAATCAATAGTAGAATAAAATTTTGGAAAATTTACAAATATGTATTCACCATATTAGTAGAATGAAGGACAAGAGCCACAAGGTCCTTGATATTGGAGTCATGAGTTTTGAGCTCCATGTTGGACATAGAGATTACTTTTAAAAGCCACAAGATCATCTCAACAGATACAGAAAAAGCACTGGACTCCAAAACCCTATACAACAAAAATGTTCACCAAACTAGAATAGAAAGTAACTCCTTCAATATAACAAAATGCATCTATGAAAAACCCGGAGTTAACATCATATTTATAACAAAAGACTAAAAGCTTGAAAGATCAGGAACAAAACAAAGATATCTACTTTTGGCACTTCTGTTGAACATTGTACTAGAGCTTCTAGCCATGCTCGTTATGCAAGAAAATAAATGGAATGCAAGTTGAAAAGTAAAAGTAGAATTGTATCTATTTGCAGAAGACATACTCTTGTAAGCAGAAAATAAGGTACCACCTACAAACACACACACACACACACACAAAAACACTGGAACTAGTGAACAAATTTAGCAAGATTATAGGATATAAGATCAATATATAAAATCAACTGTATATCTATAGATTAGCCATGAAAATTTGAAAACGAAAATTTTTAAAAATTATATTTACAACAGCAAAAAGATCAGAATACTCAGGAACATATTTAACAAAAGAAGCACAAGATTTGTACACTGAAAACTACAAAACATCATTGAAATAAATTAAAGAGGATCTATAAAATGGTATCCTGAGTTTATGAATTAACATAAGGACTTAATATTTTAAGATGGTAAGTAACACTCAACTCAATCTACATAGTCAATACAATACTTATCAAAGTCCTAGCTCTTTTTGTACAAGTTGACAAGCATATCCTCAAATCCATATGGAAATGGAAGAGACTCAAAATATTCAAAAGAATCTTGAAAAAAAAATTACAATGTTAGAAAACTCAGGTTACTGATTTCAAAATATACTATAAAATTATGTTAATCAATACTGCAGGGTACTGGCATAAAGATATTTAGATCAATAAAATGAAGTGTCCAGAAGTAAACTCAGGCACTTATGACCAACTGATTTTTGACAAGAATGCCAAGATAGTTCAAAGGAGAAAGATCAGTCTTCTCACCTATGAGAGCTGGAACAACTGGATATCACATTAAAAGAATGAAGCTAGACCCATCCTTCACACCATAGACCAAAATGAACTCAGAATGCATCAAAAACCTAACTATAAAAGCTGAAACAATAAACTGTTAGAAGAAAACATAGACATAAATCTTCACAACTGTGGGTCAATGGTTTCTTAGATCTATGACACCAAATGTCTAGACAAAAACAACACAGAAAATTGGACTTAAAATTTAAAATTGTTGTGCTTCAAATAACACTATCAAGAAAGTGAATGCAACCCATGGAGTAGGAAAGACTATTTGCAAATCATATATCTGAAAAGGGACTAATATTCAGAATACACAAAAACTCTTGCAACTCAATAAAAAGGAAAATCTACTTTTATAGTGGCTTAAGTTTTTTATAGACATTTCTTTTTAAAAACTATTTTTAAATGGCCAATAATCACATAAAAAGATGCTCAATATCATTATAATTTGTATCAGGGAAATACAAATCAATACCACAATGAGATATCACTTCGTAGTCACTAAGATGGCTAGAACTAAAAAGACATACAATATAATAAGTGTTAGGCAGGATGTGAAGGAATTGGAGCTTTCATACACTGTTGGTGGGAATACAAAATACTGCAGCCACTTTGGAGGAGTTCAGCAGCATTTCAAATATAGCATATTTTAAACATAGATTTCAAATATAGTAGCATTTAAAAAATATATAGTAGCATTTTAAACATAGATTTGTTCTATGAGCCAGCAATTCCACTCCTAGGTATATACCCAAGAGAACTGAAAACACTCAAAATTTGTACATGGGTGTTCACAGCAGCACTATCCATCAGCTGATGAATGGATAAACAAAATGTAGTATATTCATACAATGGAATATTACTCAGCCATAAAAGAAGTGAAACGCTGCTGTACACTGTAACATGGATGAACCTTGAAAACATTATGCGAAGTGAAAGAAGCCAGACACAAAAAGCCACCTATTATATTGTTCCACTTATTTGAAGTTGTCAAATAGGCATATTGACAGAGACACAAAGTAGATTAGTAGGTACTAAAGGTTGTAGGGATGGGAGAATGGACAATGATTGCCAGTAGGACAATGGGTTTAACCAAAATGCTCTAAAATTAGATTATGGTGATGATTGCACACTCTGTGAATATATTAAAAACTACTGAATACACACATTAAGTGGATGCATCTTTTGTTGAACTATAGCTCAATTAAAATATAAAGAGACTTATGCCATTCAGTAATGCCACATCTAGGATTATGTTCTATGGAGAAACTCTCACAAGATGACATGCACAAGAACGTTTATTCCTGCATCGTTTGAGAAAAAAATAGAAACAGATTAAAGATCCATCAACAAGAGAATCGATAAATTATGATCTTTTCATATCATGAAATACCCCTATAACAGTTTACATGCACTGGAGGATGTGTATTAATGCATATTGAATGAGAGCTAGAAGAGCAAAGAATGCATCATTTAAAGATATGGGATAGAAACCACAAAAGCAATATTATAAACTGCTTATAGATACACAGAGAAGTATAAAATATTCACTAGAATTAAAAACTTCAAACTCAGGATACTCGTTACCTCTGCAGATGGCAGGAGAGGAATGGGATCAGATTAGTTACAGGGGTTTCAACTATATCTGCAAGATTTTAACTTGTAAAGGAGAAGGTAAGAACAGAAAGGATGAGGGAAGAAGGGAGATATGAAGATAAATCGATAAATCTAAAACAAATAAGGAAAAATGTGATCTGAATAAGCTGAGGGGTAAATACATGATTTATTATATTAGTGTCTATGCTTTCCTATATATGTGAAATGAAAGTGAAAATGAAAGACATGCTAATCTTTACATGCGTGTGTGTGTGTGTGTGTGTGGATATGGATAAAGATAGAATCAAAACCTGATTAGATTTAATGTGTCTTTATCTCATCAGCACTTCAAAGTATAGAGAACAAAGAAATTAGGGCTGAAAGTGGCTTACTAGTCCACTGATGTATCTTGCTAATTAATTTTCTATGAAATCTCTACAGAGACCTTTTTAAGATAAATGTTTTATCATTTGAAAAATAAATTTATGCTTACTCCCAAATTTGGAAACTACAATATAAAAATGCAATATGAAATATATATAATTATACTACTGAGATAAAGCCACTGTTTATACTTGTCTTTTTCAGTCTTTTCTCTATGCAGACATGCATCTTTTCATATAAAATTAGGGTCAAGGCATGGCTTGGCTCAGTCACTAGAGCGTGTAACTCTTGATCTTGGGGTCATGGGTTCACGTCCCACATTGGGCATAGAACTTATTTTTTAAAAATTAACATAAAATATTTTCAAAGATAAAGATAAAATTAGGTTGTGTTATTCACATGTAAATTAGATGTCCATTTGTCTGCTGAAAACCTCCAATTGTCATCTAATATCCTATTATACCTAACCTCGGCCCTGAGACCACATATGATCTAAGCCTCCTTGCTTCTTCCCATTCTCCTGCCTATTCTATTTAAACCTCACTAGCCTTCTAGTGGCTCTAAGCTTGCTTCCAGCACAGGACCTTTGCACGTGCTCTGCTTCTTTCGTTCTGGGATGCTCTCCTCTCATAGGATTATTTGAATATAGTGTTCATTAAATATTCATTCACCTATCTCATCTTCTCTGGATAGAATGGGTTTCCTTTTCCTTTTCCCATTGAAATTAGGCTTGCCAATGTGATTTGCTTAGGAATTTACAATAGAATATCAGCAAACATGACACAGATAATGGTTTGCAATCTGCTTCTGCGATGGGGTTTGTCCTCTTGTGCCTCTGTCATCATGAGGGGAACACGCTCCAGCCAACCTGCTTGTCCAAGAAGGGTGAGACTCACATGACATGAACCTGAGCAGAATTTTCAACTTGGTGCCAAGCCCAGACATGCTCAGACTGAATCAGCTAAACCCTGTCTACCTGCCTCAGAGAGAATAAATTATGTGGAGAGGATAAATTATTTTATCTTAAACCACTGAGTTTTGCAGTGATTTGTAACCCTGTTTTATGGCAACTGCTCATGGATATATTCTATAACTTTGCATAGCTTAATCTTGCACTCCATTCAGATCTTGATATGTGGGCTCCCTCCTTTGAAACGTCTATCCCCTCGACTATTTTAAATTTACCCATAATATTGATCACAATCATATATGTATCTGTTTGCTTGCCATCTTCCCCGTGAGAAAGGAAGTTCATGAGAGCAGAGACTTTATATTGTTCACTGCAGTCTTTCCAGTGTCTCAGTGCCTTGCACATTGTCGATGCTCAATAAATAATTGAGAGAATATTATGACTACCTGCTTTTTTAAACATTTTCCCCAATTATTCCCATTTCCAGATCATTAGACACTTAGCTTGCTTATTTTTGCTATTATAAATATCATTATGAAAATACTCTGGTACATAAATCTTTCTGTATATCCCTGATTATTTTATCAGAATGGCTAAATCAAAGGTCTTAAGCAAAGTTGAGATTCTAAATGTATCGGAACAGATTTCTCTCACTAAAGTTTGCACAGACCTATAAAAACAAAAGTTTTCAACAATTTTTGCCCAGATTTAATATTATATTAAATCAATATAAATTATATCAATACAAATCAGTATATTAAATATAAAGTTTAATCAATAAGGAAGTTGAAAATGCTACACTATGTTTTTTCATTTTTTTGTATTGACAAGATTAAATATTTTTATATGTATGGCACATTGTTACTAATTCTTTAAAAAGCGGTATTCACATCCTTCACCCAGTTTTTCCTATGTTAAATTTTTTTCTAATGCTTAAGAATTCTTTATAATATTGGCTTCTGTAGTCCAGTAGAACAGAATTTGAACACCAACTAAGTCTCTTCCTAACAGTTTGATCCTGATCAAGGCTTTATCCTCATGATGTTTCAGTTTCTCATTTGCAACATGTGAAGAATAACACCTACTATATAGATAGATGTGAAGATTAAAATAGAGCCTATATGTCTAGTCAGTTAAGGTTCTGGTTTTAAGCAATATTAACTCTGGGTAATTTAAGCAAAACAATGTATTGGAAAGATCCTGAGACAGCTCATCAAATTATGTAAGAGGTGAACAACCAGACTTTAGAAAGGGCAAATACCATGGGCAACCCTCAGGGTTGGGAGTAACACCCCTTCCATGGACTTCTCAGCTGAGGTCCAGCCATTAAATGACTCAACTCCAGCTGGCTTTGTCCCTGGTGTCTACACTCAATATTTAAATACCTTGTTGAGATAATTTGGCCTAATCCAGATCATATGCCCCCCTTCTACAATCAGGGAGTGAGATCTGATTACAGAAAGAATGGAAAGTACGTGAGGCACATAGCCCCTCCTAAATAATCAAAAACAAGGGGAGACGAAGGAAGAGAGAAAGAGAGAGGGACAGAGGAAAGAAAGAAAAAACAAAGAGAGGAGAGAAAGACATGTAAGAAAGGGAAGGAAGGGGTGGAGCAGGAGGAGGTGAGCTACCCCTGTGAAGTGCTAAGCTCTGTTTCTGCCCCTTAAGTTCACAAAAATAGTAGCCATCCATATACCATGCAACATTTTGGATTTTATATTTATGTAGAAAAAAAAGATTCCATTGAAGTCAGAATCTTGAATAAGTTTCTTGTGGTAAGTTATCTTTTGCTTTTATTGAACTCATTCCCAAGAGACCCAGCCCTTGAATCAAGCTGAAAATCTTCAGCACTCTAAGGGCTGAATGCTCAGTAGTAACCACAAAGAAGCAGCAGGCCTCTTCCATAGACTCTGCTTCCCTAGGATAGACTGTGCATGTTTAATTGTATTCTTGAATAGCACAAAATTCTGAATGGAACAAGTATTTGAAGACAACCCTTCAGAAGATCCAGTATTTCAAAGCCAAAATACAAAGGCCAGAATATGAAGCTTTCAAATTTATACAATATAACCAAGATGGAAAATTCTCTAATGATATTATCTTTGGACAGGACTTAACCCTTCCAAGACTTAATTCTTCATCCTTAAAATAGGTTTAACGGTATCTACCTCTCATGATTACTCTGCAGATTAAACAACGATGAAGATTTAAATTGTAAGCACCTGATTAGAGACAACCATTTTCCCCTCTTTTCCCTGTGAGTCAATTGAAAGCACCATAAAGACCCTCTTTGCCTGATTTTATGCATCCACATAAGTATATAGCATATAATGAATGGAGTATATAATAATGGAGGCCATAATTCAATTATTTAAAAGGAGGCCTACAAACCATCCTGCCAGTATTCTAACATGATGTTATTCCTTACAGCAAGCCTGCAGGTTCCATTGTACAGATGAAAAATAAAGCTCAGCAAGTTTAAGCAAGGAGCCTATCAAAATTCAAATTCAACTCTGACTCCAGAGCTCATGTTCTTTGCATTAAGCCGCATTATCTCCTAGAAAAAGATGATCCATAGAGAAAATATTCTAGAACTAGACAATACCCATAGACAATTACTCAAGACTAATCTGTTTAGCCAGTTCTCCGAAAGGACATGAAGCACCAGCAAGTTGTTCATGTATTTAACCTCAGCACCTGGCTTGGTGCACAGGGGACATTTGGTATGGATATGTACAATCAGTCTTGTCTGCAGATTCATGGAGGAGAGGAGATTCCAAATACCACCAAATATCTCTAGAAAAAAGGGTTTGAGGAAACCATCAAGTTTTAGCTTGGTAAAATTCCTCCACCCTCCCATCCCCATCCAAAAATAAAAAAGAGGAAGAAAATGAAGAAAGACAGCCCACCAAGCCATATAAGTCTTTTACCAAGAGTTTGCATGGCTGGTATCCTTTGATTTTTCTCTCTGATGGGCCACAGTATTTGAAGTCAACCTTTCAAAGAATCTGGTACTTTAAAGACCAAATGGACACTCTAGGTTGCCAAGGTTTAAAATATTGTAGACGTCAAATTATTTGTTGGATACAAACATGTGAAAAAATCATTCAAAGAGATTGATCTTAAAATATATGTGATTTGGATAAAGTCATAGCCCTAAAAGGTACTTCCTAAAATTCTCTGAACTGGAGCTAAAGATGTATATATGTATACATACCTATTTATTAGCTAAGGTATGTATGGTATACATATCTATTTTACTTTAGCATTTGGAGATGAATTTTTTTTCAATCACGCTTAAGGAATAGAATGTAGCAGATTCTTACAGAGAACACCAAGAAGGCTTCAAAATGCACATAGCAGCTCTTCTCTCTCCAAAGCACGCCATCCAGCTAGATTCTGAATGAGAGAGTGCTCTAACAGGATTGGCATCAACCCCACCCATCCCTGGAGGAGTCTGGTTATTAAATTATTTTTCAAAGACTTGTCTTCCCCCCAGTCTTCGGAGGCAGTACAGCTGGGAGCCATTAGCTGTAATCAGTGGGCAGCCAGCAAAAAGAGGAAGCAGTGGGGGAATGCTCTGTCTTTCTGGAGCAGCCATCTGGGCAGAGTGAATTTGGTTTTAAACCCTAGGGGGTGGAGGAAGTTATTGGGATCTTGTTATATTTGGACTTGACTTCAGATCCCAAACAAAAGGCCTCTTTTTCACCCGAGCGTTTGCTTTCTGGAAACAGGAGTAAAGAGGTAGCAGTAGTAAGCCAGTGTCCATCTCGCAGGACATTGTGGCCAAAGCAGACAAGGGGTCTGAATACAAAAGCCAAACACTGCCTGCTTGGGAGCCTGACTTGGAGTTCTGAAAAAAAAGGAGGAACACATCCTACTGTGGGCAATCTCTTTGTGTCTTCCCTGTCCATGCTCATAAAGAAAAACACACCTCTCCCACTCAAAAAAAAAAAAAAAAAAAAGAGGATTATGCTTGTCTTTGAAGCTCTTCATACTTACAGCAAGCTTACTTTTACTTGTTTCAAAATAGAAGTATCATATTTTTCATTTCATCTTCTCAATCTTCTCTGAGGATGTTGGCAATATGTGTATTAAATGAAGAGCTCTTAAGAGTGAACTTTGTGGCCAGAAATCCAGGTTTGATCATGGATCCACTACTGACCAACTGTGTGGCCTCCTCAAGGTAGGCAGCTCTAGGCCTCCTCTCCCTCATCTGCAAAATAAGGGAAAAAATAGATGAATCATAAGGTTGCTAGAATTAGTGATGATGTGCATCAAACGCCCAGCATACTTCCTGGAGCGCAAAAGACATCCAACAATTGATTACTATTCCTGTTTACACTATCTACAACCAAATTTTTATTTTATTTTTTTTTATAACCAAACTCTTAGTAAAGGTGGTAAAGTCACCAAATGATTCCATAGGATTTTGAGAGGGTAACTTACAGAGTGAGTTAAACATGGTTCATCCCTCTAAATCAGAAGTCCCTAACTTGGGGATCTCTACACCCTAACACCACTTGTAGGTGCGTATATTTTGGCCTCCTAGGGTTCTTTTTTTTTAAGATTTATTTTTATTTATTTGTTTTAGAGAAAGAGCATACAAGCAGGAGGGGCAGAGATTCTCAAGCAGACTCTGGACTCAGCACAGAGCCTGATTCAGGGCTTCATCTCACGACCCTGAGATCATATCCCAAGCCAAAATCAAGAGTCAGATGCTCAACTGATCATGCACCCAGGTATCCTTAGGGTTTTCATTTTTTTCAATTTATCCTGAGCATCTTAAAATGCAGATTTCATGGGATGCCTGGGTGGCTCAGTGGTTGAGCTGCCTTTGGCTCAAGGCCTGATCCCAGAATCTAGGATCAAGTCCCGTATTAGGCTCCCCGCAGAGAGCCTACTTCTCCCTCTGCCTGTGTCTCGGCCTCTCTCTGTGTGTCTCTCATGAATAAATAAAAATCTTTTTTAAATTGCAGATTTCACACTAAAATATATATTTCAAGCTTCCATTCAAAAACTGAAAATTTAACCACCCCAGGCCAGCATTCCTGAACGGCCCAGAAGGCTAGGACTGACCAGGGACTGTCCCCCTCAGAGAGGAGATGTGCCCTTCAGTCTGCTACAGACCCCTCCCCTCCCAACTGTGGGATCCTGCCCCTGCTCCCCTGACTTATCTTTTCAGGCATGTGAATCTGTGACACCTTTGTTAACCTCTGCCCCAAAGTGCAGATGGTTGAGAATAAGAGAAACATGAAGGAGCTTCATGAAGAATGCTGAATTAGTAGTTGCAGATCATGAAGTAAAATCATCTAGAATTAGGGGATTAGAAGGACACAGGGCACCAGACTCCATACTCCTCCATGCACTTGGAAACTTGTCATTTAATTTCAACAAGTCTCAAGTTCCTGACACATAAGAGGCAACTAATATTTACTCTGACATTTCACAAGTTGAATATGAGGATCGATTAACGTAACGTATGTGAATAAACCGCAAAATGCTCTATACAAATGAAAGGTAGATTATCAAAGAGAATGGGCACAATATTCAAAGGAAGAAAATCATTTCCTAGACCATCTCTAAGAGATCTTTTTGGGAAATCACACAACTATGAGAGATCTTTCAAATAACTTAATTGAGGGGAGCCTGGGTGGCTCAGTCAGTTAAGCCTCTGACACTTGGTTCTAACTCGGGGCATGATCTTAGGGTGGTGAGATCGAGCCCCATATCAGGCTCCACACTGGGCATGGAGTCTGTTTGAGATTCTCTCCCCACCTCCTCTACACTCTCTCACTACCCTGTTCAATGTATACTCCCTCACGCACTCTCTAAAAAATCAGCTTAATCTAGCCCTCGATATTACAAATGAGCAATCCAAAACACAAAAAAAAGAGCTTTTAAGACGCTTACAACTTAAAAAAAAGTTTACAATATAGTGAAGCAAAAAGAAATATTTGGAAAAGGTGTTCACTGAAGAGAAACCTAGAATCAGGTGAGCCCCTATTAAGTCCAGGGGTAGAAATAGTCACTGGGAGCAGAAAAAAAAAAATTTAAATAACTTAAATGGTTCCTGCCTTGGATTTCAAATTCTAAGGGTAATAGGCATTTTCTCACTCTGGAAAAGGATGGAACAGGATATATGTTAAATAACAGGCACAAAAGAGGCTACTCCCCTGATGCTCAGTTCCATAGATGGGATGAGACAATTGGCAGAAAGCAAATATGTGTCTTTCTAAAGAGGGAAAACCCAATCCAACCCCAAGATTCATAGTTAGGACATCTGTCAGGAAGGGCCTGAATGACCCTAACTGGCAAGAAAGGCAAGTGTCTAAAGAAACTCACCAAGAAATAAGGGGTCTAAGAGTCTGGTAAGTAGGAGGGGAGGCTAGAAACCCTTCCATGTCATTTTGGATCTTCCTAAAACCAGACACCAAGACAGGATTAGATATGCAAGAGATTTATTGAGTGAAACGGTCCTCAAGAATAGAGGGGAAGAATAAGAGGTGGTGAAGAGAGTTGTCCAAAGGGGGAGGCAACTCTCATACTTGCAAAGGGAGGGAGGGAAGCAAGCAGGTGTAGGTCCTGAGGACTTGGGAGAAAATCTGGAACTGTGACTTGGGACTGGGTCAGGAGTTTTATCCAGAAGGAAGTGGGAAGTATCAGGATTTTGAAGGAGAGGTGATGCCATTAAAACCATTGGGAAGAGCCCTGCAACCAGAGCTCCATGCGTAGTGGTTTGAAGAGAGAGAAATAGACTTCCAGGTTATGGAATTAGTCTAGGCAAACTAACAAAAGGACAGAAGAGATTATAATACTAAATATGGAAGAGTTGAGTGTTAAGGAAGTAAAGAATAAGCAAATTCCCATCACAGAAATCACAGAGACGGTTTCCAGAAAGAGGGAGTCCAGAGACAGGATGGAAATACAGATAAGAAACCGGTCTAAGCAGCTTTTATCTTAAGGATTCTATATTTGGACTAATCCTGCAGTAAATGAGGTTAAGAAATGTTTATGTTAGAAGATTTGCATGTAGAGCACTGTTTTCCTTTTCTCGGTTTCAGGGCAGCCAGACAGAAGAAATTAAGTGTAATTAAATATAAAAAGTATCAATTAGCACTGATTTGCCCATCCTCTGAGAGAAATGGCCAGTTGGGAATGAGTGATCTAATCCTCAATCAAGCCTCAGAAGGAGTCAGAAACCAGACATCCATCTAATCCCAATGGGAAAACATCACAGGAAAGTCAAGGGTCCCTGATAAGCAAACGAGATTTCCCCCCCAGGTCATTATAATCTTTAAAGTAATAACATTTGATGTCCTGTTAAATTATGCTCACAAATCTGACAGCCTGGGGTGAGGTCTTGAGCGTGGTGTCACTCCCACCTACAACTGAATATTCAAAACCTTTCAAAACTAGCCAAAAAGAATAAGCCTGATAATCTAACAGAATGAACACCGTTAGCATCAATTTCGTTTGTTAGTTTTTAACCAAGTAGATTCCAACCAGCCACTTTTCCATTCTCCAGAAGGCTTCACATCACAGTGCTGAACAGCATGTTCCTAGATAGTAACCTTCTGTTCCCTCTGCAGTCGCCTACACCAGTTCCCACCAACAGCTCTCAGATTCAGCCGGCCCATTTCTCAGCTCTTCTTGATCAATGAGAATCACATTTGTGCAATACCCGTCAGTGGTTTTATGGCCTTTTCCAGTTGACATACTTTTCCTCCATTCTTCTCCTGTTCTTGGTATCCCCCCTCCCCTCCTCCAACAAATAAACATATGCTTACATATACTCAGCCTTTGGGAGATATTCTGAATTCAGGGCAGATGCTCTACCAAAGAGTTATATTGAGTTAACAATCTAGGACAATTAATGTATCTGTTTATATAGTAATACAGCCTGTCAAACCTTCCCCTCTCACCCCCCTAAATTCTGAGCACATCTGATTTTACTCAGGTGCTCAGATATCCCAGAAGAATGGGAGGTGGTCATTTAGACTTGAGGTTAAGTCCTGCCTTTACTAGCTAAGACAAAGCTTCCAGGCCACACACAGCAGATCTAGACTCTTCCTCAGGATCTGCCCCCTGCCTCCCAGGGATCAGTCCACTCCACATCCTGCCATTGTTGTCGTTCCTCAATTCTCTGTATCTGTGACAAGTAGACCCTCTCCAATCACACCAACCCCCTCAACACATACTGGACACTGTGGTTTTCCCAGATTTCCTAAAGCATCTCTAAAACGAGATTATTATGTGTAGTAGAATTTTGCTGATGTCTTGAGGGTAATGGTCAACAGCCTAAAGCTGCAAGGAAAGAGCTTCCTCGCAGTACTAGACAAAGGTAGACACGTATTGGCCATTCTTGACTACAGTAAGGTTTTTAGGAGGCATATTCCTCCACGGGCCACACCCAACTTCCCACCATGATCTTGGGAGCTCCAGCTCTTACTCCAACCACTTCACTCCATTCCCTCCCCCTTCATAGACCCTGGCCCCCTCGGTTTTCCTTAGTCATTGCAGAACAAATAAGCATATTCTTTATCCCCTCTAACTCCTCCTCAACATGCCCAGGAAGTCTTGTTTTTCTCAACCAAAGGGCTTATCAGGGCTTCTTCAAAAGCAATGGAATTATTCCCGTGGGAATAATAGGTCATTTCCCTAGAAGATAAAAACAGTAACAACTTTTTCATTTCTTAATAATGTTTCTGTCCTCTTTGTAATGACTAAGTATGTATAAAGTCTTTTAATTAGGGCACAGATCCCCAAAACTCTCATCGCAATGTCCTGGGAATGCTCTCCTGTAGCCCTGAGAGGCATAGGACCCAGCAGTGGCCAAGAACCACGCTAAGCTATGGACTGACTCTACTCTGAAATCCATTCACAAGACCACCAACCCCAGTGATCTCTCCAAGATTGAGGAAGTTTATTTTATCCCTTTGCCACGCCATCTTTTATTTCTCCCCCAGTGATACCCTATTCAAACCCTCAGCCAGGCAGAGCATCCTTCTTGTCCTCCTATGGTGGCCATGCTCTCCAAGGAATCCACAGACACCACTCCTCCAATTCTCCCACAGACCTGGCCGTGAGCTGGCTGTCTGCACCAGTGAGACCTTCCCATGCCATGCCAAAGCTCCCAAAGATCACTGTAGCTCCACATTTCAGAGGTCCCCCTGCTGCTTGAACTTACCAGCTCTCATCTTCTAACTTCACCTACCTCTCCGTCAGTTTCCATCTCTCCTCACCTGCAGCCCCACATTAGTTTCCTGGGACTGCCATTATGCAGAGCCACAAACTCGGTGGCTTAAAACAATAGGAACGTTTTCCTTCACAGTTCTAGGAGCCAGAGGTCTGAAAGCAAGAGGTTAGCAGGGTTGCACTCCCATCAAAAACTCCAGGGAGGATGCTTTCCTTGACTCTTCCAGCTTCTGATCCCTCCAGGACTTCCTTGGTTTGTAGTCTTCTATTATGTCTAAAATCTCCATCTGCCTTTTCTAAGGATGCTTATCATTGAATTTAGTGCCCACCCAGAACACACAAGGTGATCTCATCTTGGGATGCTTAACTTAATACACCTGTAAACCTTCTATTTCCAAAGAAGGTCACATGCAGGTTCCAAGCATATGCAGGAGTGGGAGAGGTACAGGAGAGACCATTCATCCCACTACATGTCCCACACTCCTGGGAGCCCTGGCCTGACCCCTGGCTGTGAAGGCCATCCCCCGCTTCAGCCTTCCCAGAACACCTCCCACCCCTGCATTCAGGAAAAAGATTCACTGGGTTGGCCCACTGTGCACTGCATGCCACAAGGGAACTTTTCTCCCTTTACCCTGGGGCAGGTAGATGCTATCTCTCCACCAAGAACTGCTAGTAGAGATCTAGTTTCACAGGCTAGGATTCTATTGCAATGTAAGGGAGGAAATGTAATCAATCTCACTGGAACCTTCCATCTCCCTCAGCTGGATGAGAATTTTAACTCTCTCTTCTCTCACTTCCCCTAGAATTTGCACATTATACTACCAACAGCATTCTCCAGACCACCATGCTCACACATGCAAGCTTATTAAACATTCTGACAAGCCTACAGTAGATAGGCTGTAACACCTTTTACTTCAGAAAAACTACATCTTGGTTAAACTCATTTAAACTAGTATTTCCCAAGCTCTCTTGACCTTAAAGACTTTTTTTTTTTTACATATTGTCTTAAGATTTCATGGAATACTAATGTCCCGTAGAACATAACTGGGAAATGTTTTCTGAAAATATTAGAAGTGTCATAAAGTTATTTTCTTCCCATTCTCAACACTGGGATACATAGCTGTATTTTAAGTCCTCTCAGTAATACGTATCTAAAATTAAAGTTTTAATCTGGCTAGTTTTGATTTTTCTACTTAGAGCTGAGTACCCTGAATTAGCTGGCATCTGTCAAGGATGAAGCCACCAAACTGACACAGAATAACCCTCAAGATTTTTTTTAAGATCTTATTTGAGATGGAGAGAGACAGAGAGCAAGCATACCAGCGTGGAGAAAAGGGGGTGGGTGAACACAGAAGGAGAAGGAGCAGCAGACTCCCCGCAGAGCAGGAAGCCAGATGAGGGGCTCAATCCCAGGACCTTGGCATCATGACCTGAGCAGACACTTAACCAACTAAGCCACCCAGGTGCACCCCCTCCAAGATATTTTGAAGGTGGTAGCCCATCTTCATCCTTCCCCAGCCTCCTCCCAATACTGGAAGCTTGTGCAAAACAAGCACTGACTGGCTGTCCTCTAAGAGCAAAGCCATGAGCTGTGATGCTCCCTTCTGCACTATTGCAAGTTATATGTGGGAAGACTAAGTCCAAGCTATTTTTCCTTTTACAGACACAGGATAAGATTTCAGTGATTATTTAGGTTTCTGATATAAAGGAGAAGCATTACAAATTACATAAGAGATAATTTTCCAAGTTTTCCATGAGTCATTTCAAATTATGCAGCTTGATAACTTTAAGTGCAGATACACATATTGTTCAAAAAAGGCACTTTCTATGCACTTGTGAAGCCCAATCATAGGTTTCCCCTCCACATCCTAAGAAAGCAGCCCAGGCTGTTGGAATGAACACTGACCCAGAAGTCAGAAGACCCAGGTTTCAGCTCCATTTGGATGATAACAGACAAATCTTTCTGAACTTGGATTTTCTTTCAGTTTCCAAATAGACAAAGAGGACAAACCAGTATAGTCAATCCTCATTAACTCAAGGATACCATATTTGTGAACTCATTTATTTGCTAACATACTTGCTAATATTTGTAACCCCCAAATCACTATCCATGGTGCCTTTGCAGTCCTTCACGCACATGGACAGAGTAGCAAAAAAACGTGAGCTGCCCGTCATGCAGGTCACCAGCTGCTGGTGAACAAGGAGACACCCTGCCTTCTGGTTGCAGCTCTGCTGCTGTAAACAAGTACCCTCTTCATGGTCTATTTATTGCCGTATTTCCCAGATTTTTTGTACTTTTTACTGATTATTTCACTCTTTTTTTTGATGATTTCATTGTTTAAAATGGCCCCTAAATGTACTGTTGACTTTCTCTCTAGCGCTCCTAGAGCAAGAAGGCTGGGATAGGTCTTAAATATGTGTTGGAAAAGCTTCACTCGGGCAGGAGTTATAGTGCCGTTGACCAAGAGCTCAATGTTAATGAGTCCACCATATATAATATATATATATATAAAATAAGGCATCTTTAAACAAACACACATAAAATAAGGTTATATTTTGACCAGTTGATGGAAATTTTTTGAGTAGATCCTCACAGGGACTTAAGCCTGTATTTGCCTTAGTGGCAATAATTCTGCATTCACTAACTCAACATTCACAATGACTTTGTAGAACATAACTACCATGAATATGGAGAATCAACTCTATATCCCCAGCCTTGTAAAGTAATTATGATTCTTAAATGAGAAAATATGTTTATTTGGCAACATTTAGCAATTACAGTTGTCCCTCAAACAAGGCTGGGGTTAACACACCGACCCCCTTTCCCACAAAAATCTGCATATAACTTTATTAATAGCCTGTTGACCAGAAGTCTTACTGAGAAAAGTCAATGAACACATACTTTGTATATCATGTAGTAAATACTGTATTCTTACAATAAAGCAAACTAAAGAAAATCATAAAAGATACATATTTATTGAAAAACATTTAGGATCTAAAATATAAAATGGACCCCACACACCAGGCTCTGTGTAGACACTATGGACAAATTTCTGACATACTCTGACACACAGTAGCTGTCTGGCAGAGGGCAGAGAGAGGGCAGCACTTGGAAAATATTACAACTTTAAACAGTAAGTTATTGACTTTTATGTTAATACTAATAAATTTCCCTACTATTAATGCTATTTAAAAAGGATTCACCTAAAAAAAAAAAAAAAAAAGGATTCACCTAGGGACACCTGGGTGGCTCAGTGGTTGAGCATCTGCCTTCGGCTCACAGTGTGATCCCCAGGTCCTGGGATCAAGTCCTGCATCGGGCTCCCCACAGGGAACCTGCTTCTCCCTCTGCCTGTGTCTCTGCCTCTCTCTCTCTGTCCCTCTCTGTCTCTCTCATGAATAAATAAAATATTTTAAAAAATAAACAAAGGAGGGCAGCCCGGGGGGCTCAGCAGTTTGGCACTGCCTTCCGCCCAGGGTATGATCCTGGAGACCAGGGATGGAGTCCCGCCTCCGGCTCCCTGCATGGAGCCTGCTTCTCCCTCTGCCTGTGTCTCTGCCTCTCTCTCTCTCTCTCTTTCTCTCTCTCAATCTCTCTCTCTCTTGAATAAATAAAGTCTTATAAATAAATAAATAAATAAATAAATAAATAAATAAATAGGCAGGCTTTGCCTTCATAATGTAGGCTTTCTCCTAAGAAACAAAGAGCAGAATCAGACCAATAAATACAGAGAATGAATAGTTGTGGGGCAGAGAGATGAGCAAAATGGATGAGGGGGAGTGGGAAGTAGGAGCTTCCAGCTATGGAAGGAATAAGTCATGGGGATGAAGGATACGGGAAGGGTACTATAATCGTGTTGTGTGGTGACATTTGTGGTGAGCATAACAGAACACAGAATTGTCTGCTCACTATGTTATATACCTGAAACTAATGTAACATTGAATGTCAGCTATACTCAAAAGAAGTGTTTTGGTATGGTTTGGTTTTTTATGTAGGCTTTGTTCTTACGGAACCAGAAAGGGATTTGGAAAGTTAATGTGGTTTTGTCAAACCTCCCTAATTTAAACCATAATGATGAAGAAAGGAAACATACCAAAAAAATTTTTCAGAAAACCTTCAGTATTAGATTTGGGCTCATAAAAATTCATATTACAATAATTATTCAGCACAAAATCTACAGAGCATTTTATAAAGAGAAGATCAAAATTCCCAACAGTCTTTCCAAAAAAACAAACAAACAAACAAAAAAGAGCTTACATCAGGGACAAAACAGATGAATAACAAATACTGGGTCACCACCAAAGGGTCACTTTGCCCTGTTTGCCCTAGGTACTCAAGAGGCAAATCAAATTCATGAAGACAATCCTGATCTGGGTAGAGAGACAGAAGTAAAATCACGGAAGTACAGAAGTAAATCTAAGACATTCACCTGGAATGCATGCCCTGCTCCACAAGGCTCAGATTATACGCACAGCCAAGACGTGACAGCAGCTAAGACAGGCCAAAAGATGTCGAGCAGATGCCAGTAAGAGGATATCCCAACCACTGCACCATTGTTTTGGGCCAGTTTTCTCAATGAGACCATGAGTCCTGTTATGGAGGACATGCTAAAATGCTCCAGGTGTTGCAGGGCCACACTGAATGGTAAGGCAGCTTCTCCCAATCTGTTTCCCCCAACTCCACTATCAGCTGATTGGAAGGACTTAGGTTTTGAAAATCTAATGTGCCTCGAGCTCCCCTGGGTGGGTAAGCTGCTCTGTAACAAAGAACATGCCAGTTCATCTTCCCCTAGCACTAGGCACAGCTGGAAGGAAAGAAAAGGAAACCCATTTTAAAACATTTTAAAGCTACTCTCTATTCCAGACTATGAGACTGCTCTGTTTAGGATCTAAAATATGCTTACTTTAACCCATCTTTGTTGACACAGCCACAAACTTCAGCAAATACTGGAACCAGACTCAACTAGATTTCTTGTAAACTTTCCTATGTGAGCAAAATCCCCCCTTCGATTTTGCCTAATGTTCATCTGCTGTATTTTTTTTAACCAAGTTCTAAAAAGGAAATCTGGCATTCTGTATTCTGTGTTTTATGGTAAAAAACACACATACAAAGCCAACTGGACAAGACCTCCATTAAGCTATAGTAAGTTTTGCCTTCTTCTCTCAAAAGCTTTTTTCTGATAGTCACCATTGGTCTTTATGTTTATAAGTGGTACTTCTAATCCATGGTACTTTCTCTAACACTCAAAGTAATAAGGGTAACTGAACTTGCACGGGAGAGGGTGGGTGTGGGGGTGGTGGTATGTGCGGTGGATAGAAGCCAAAGCTTCAGGTAGCGAGGTAGGGGTTTGGTTGACCTGAGTAAGGGTTGGGGGGCACATCTTTCTCAAAGAGCCCAAAACAGGTTTGCAAATGGCTGACTCTCCACTTAGAAAAATGTACTGTCTTATGTACAAAGCTAAGGGCTCATATCCTCCACGTTCTCTCTGACCTGGTGTCATGCAGAGAACCAGGAGCCCTGAACCCCTTCCTCATGCAACAACTGGCTATGTAACCTCAGGCTGATATCTGGTCATTCTAAGCTTCAGGGTCTTTGTCCAGAAAATTTGAGTAATACCTTCTCTACCTGAAAGTTCAGAAGTAGAACCTTCTCATTTTAGATCCAAAGTCCCTGACCATGTATCCAAGGTCCTAAAAAGCCTGTTCCCAATGTGAACATCCCTGACGCTTCTTTCCTCTCCCCTCCACCTATTCCCCACCCCATGGTTGGCAGCCCCATTTCCTGGTGGCTAGAGACTCTCTGACCCCCAGATGCTCCCCATACTTATTCATCTCCATGTCTCTGTGCCAGCTTCCCAGTCTTTCTAGATTAACCTCCCTCCACCTATAATATTCAGACCCAGTTCTCAGGGTATCTACTCCATTCAGCTTTCCCTGATTTCCTCCAGTAACAAATTCTTTCTCCCTCCCGTCCACTCAGTTCCTTACAGAATTTATCACATTCGAGGTGGTATTTACATACAGCCTCATCTTCTTTATTAGACATTGGCAGAAACCCTCAGTTTACAGATATTCGTAGTTCCTTCTCCTCCTTACCCCAAGTCTCCAAGTCTTGATTTTCAATAGTTGTTCATTAAATATTAGATTAATGAATAAAGCTTAGCAATTTACTTCACTATGCCAGTCTCTCTTCATGTATCAGGGGGCATAGACAGTGGTGATACATTCACTAATGAGCTTGAGACCATTTAAAGAAAGAGGAAAGCAAATATTCACTATGAAATTAACAGTGTTACAGGACAAAGTTAATTTTGTGGCCTCTTCCAGGCCCTTGATTGCAGTTATGAAAGGTATTGGAAGAGCAATATGAGTATGTCTTGCAGCTGGCCTCCCACATCCACTTCCCTAGTGGCCCATTTGGTGCCTCCCCTAGGTCTAGGTTAACAGCTTGACACCTGTGCTCTCCACCTGGGACAACAGAGACAAGCTCAGCCTCTTTGGGGACCTGGGACTTCAAACTCTCTCTCATATTCCCAACTACAGGTATTAGTAGAAAGGGAAAGGACCTCAACTACGTGATGAAATATCAATCTTGAAGTCAGATGTGGGGGGGGGGGTGGACAGGGAGGGAATCATACAATTTGATGTGCCTCTTTCATAAGGGGATACATTCCCACCCAGTAAGGAGCAAGGTTGCCAAGGGTAGGTTTTCCTTTCTTAGACACCAAACACCTTTCATCTCAAGAAGTCACTTAGGACTTTAAGTCCTACACATCAGTTTTCTCGCACATATGTAATGAACTACCCAAGGAACAAGGTCTTCCGGAAGGAGTGGGGTCTAAAGACCTGTGTCTGAAGCCTTGAGGACACAGATCACATTCCCATTCCTGCTCTAGTGCTTCCTGCAAAAGGCACAGCCCACAGCACCCTCTCTATTCTGGTCCTGGTTACCTGCCCCCCCCCCCCATTGTTGGGCACCTGCCACAGGGAGCAGCTCACCACTGCCTGGACATATTGGGGCATCTCCTCCTCCAGGGCTGATGTCCTCCTTCCTCTTCTCTACCAGATGGAGCCCTTTGAGCTTCTGCTTGCTGGGGAATTTGTCCCCACATCTGTGCTCACATATGACTATTTAGTACTTGGCTTTCATGGGTGATTAGTTGGCTTATCTATGTGGCTTCTGCCCCCACAAAGGATGATGACTTGCCTATCTTATCTCCAGAAATTGACATGGTGCCTGACACATAATCATGTCTACTCATACCTGTCCTCCCACTCCCATGGTATAGAAGTGTCACCTTGAATGTCTATGCAGCCCCAGACTCAGCACCTAGTGGGGCTGTGTAGGTAGCTCTCCCCACAGTACACTAGCAGAAGTGATGTTGGCCGGTTTCAGACCAAACTGGTGAAGAAATGGCTATGCCCCTCTTCACCCACAGTTTCCTTTCCCACCAGCTGGAAGAAGAAGATTCCAAGGCAGACAGGGTCACAAAATGGAAGGCCCCAGAGTCCTTGAGTATGGGGGAAAGCCTCTTACCAACTTGGAATACCATCATTAGATTGTGACATGAGCAAGAAATAGGCTTCTATTGCGTTAAGCCACTGAACGTGGAGCTTTGTTACAGTAGCTTTACCCTAATGTTAATTCTCAAAAAATTCATTATTTAATTAGAGAATTCTGTGTGACAATGCTTAGTGCCTTTAAGGTCTAAATCACAAGGGAGAGGGAAGGAAAGGGGGAGGAAGTAGAGGGAAGGGGGGAAGAGAGAAGGAAGGAAAGGACAGAGGGATGAAGGAAAAAGCAAATGATTGCAAAGAACAATTATAGTCAAACCACATCCTCAAACGTAAGCGGCCCATACCCTCATCAACAGATTACGTTATAACCAAGTCATTTGTTAATTTTTGCTGCAGTATCCACAGTGTCTGAGCATTCCCTGAGACATAGTAGACTTTCAATAAGTATGTGAAGAAACAAGCAGATACAATTATGCATTAATACCATGTCTTTGCTTCCTTATGGAGTGACCCCAAGAAACCACATCTCCCTAAGCTTACAGATTATGGTACTTAATCAGGTATGATATAATTTCTCAACTCTGAAGGTTTAAAAAAACAACACACAAGGCGAGAATATGCATGTGAATGCCTACGATGTGCAGTGTGCTCCTTAGAACTCATGCTCCCTGGGGGGCTTTCTTCTAAAATAATAGCAGCATATTGCCTGTTATTAAAGAGCTGATACTTCGTGGCTGGCTCTGAAGTAGATAAAAGGCAGCATTTTTCTCCCTTCCTTGTCCTAATCTCCAAAACAAGTTACTTATTATAAGAATTTTTAGAAAAACCTTCAGAAGATATTTTTGGGGAGGGAGATCAAGGAGGAAGGAGAGATTTCTAAACAGAAAAGAATAATCCAACCTTAATATCAACTGGGAGAAGAGACTACATGTGGTGATGAGACCAATTTAATCTACATCCTCCGGTCCAATGGTCCAATTATTGCAATATATATATATATATATATATATATATATATATATATATATATTGCTAAATTTTGCCCAGTCCTGCTAATCAGACAGCAACTCACTGTGTCTGTTTATCTCTAAACCATTACCCAGTTGTACAGTAAATCTGCATTTCCAGAGATGGCCCAAAATAGAAACCCATGCTAGCTAAATTTGTTTTGGGACATATCAGGCAACAGCTAGAAATTTTTAAATGACCAACTTGTATTCCACCGAGGCACTGAATGAATTGATTAGGGAAAAGCTAAAAATTGAAGAGTATTTTCTGGAGTAGGCTAAGGTTAGTGCTGCCAGTGAAAATATGTAACCAGCAAGAGAAGGGCTATCCATCAGAGCTGATTTCCCAATAGAAATGTGGCGGGGAGGTGGGGGTGCAGAATGCAATTGAACTGAAAAGGGAAAGGTCTTATTTTCCCATCGAGATGCCCCTTTCCAACTCGGCCAATGATATAATTAAGTCCTCAGGAATCCACGCAAAACTCCCAGCGCTAAAATTATGATCGGAGAGAATGAGTTCTCTCCCCAGCCAGAGGTTTAGTTCTCAGTTAGGGCCACCTCTGATCGGAAGATGCACACGGACTCTGGGAGGGTGGGGGGGCCCCCCAGGGACCGCTACCGTGTGACTGATTGGGTTCCAGCCTGGGGTGCGTGGTGCTTCCTCGAGGAGAGGGCTCTCCGGAGAGACAAGCCCGGCTATTGTCTGGCCGCGCTCCTGTTAGCGAGTGCCCTGCGGTAACCCTCGTGCTCTGAAATACTCATATTGGTTATTTCAAAGTTGGGTGCAGAATTGTGCTTTCCCGTGTCTGTCACTAATGACTTGCAGCTGTTGCTAATCTGTGCCTCTGATTTCCTTTGATTACTATGTGTATTGATGCCTGTGGTAAATAGGCATCTGCCAGGTGCCAGCACAATCAGGGGAAAAATATAAAAAGTTCCCTGTTTGAAATTCAATGTGACATTGTGCAAGTTGAGAGGCAGCCGTTTAACTATTCAGAGGAACCCGCTTCCTGGGGCCCCTCCGGCCTCCTGGCCTCCCAGGGACATTCCTCCCATTCCCTCCTCTCCCCCCCCACCCCCCTCCCGTGATGCCGACTTTCTCTACCATCCTTCTCAGCCAGGAGAAGACGGTTTCCATACCACATGACATCAGCAGAGCAAAATACCTCGGTGGGGAGGTTATGACCCCAGTTTCCAAAGAGTGGGTGGCTCATGCAGTCCAGTTGAAGCTTTAAAGAAGCTCACCTGCTCCCCCCTCAACCCCACCCAACAAGTCCCTCGAAGGTTCTCTATGTAGCTGTCCTGTGTTTCTCCCCCGGAGGAACACATCTTTCACCCAGGAAGAGGTCTGGATGGCATCGCCAGCTCCTTCAGGAAAACCAGGTGTTAATCTTTGAGAAAAGAGAGCACGATGGAGGCTTGCCCAGGAAAGGGGCCATGGTGATCATGATCAAAAACCACCACCTGCAGGAATGGTGGAAGGTAACTTCTCCTCAAGTGCTTTTTCTTGGGTTTTTTTGCTGTTGTTGTTGGGTTTGGGATTTGGGATTTGGAGGGGTTTTTTGGTTCTTAGGGAAGCTATAGACAGAAGCCGGGCTCATCTATTTCTTAACCTCACCCAGTGATCTTAGAGCACAATATGGAAGAAAGGAACCTCCAGTGTCCCCAGGTGAGGGTCCTCCCTCGTGGCTTCCTCGACCTGCCTTTACTGCAGCAGTGAGAGGCCCATCCCCCAGGACCTCAGATGCTGGCTCTTCTTGGCACCTCAATGGGATTTTCTCTGCTTTTTCCCTATCTCCCCCTTCACCTGCATGTCATGAGAACTTCAGCCACACCTTGACAGGTTCACTGTTATCTCATGTTTTAAAACAAAACAAACAAAAACAAACCTTCAGTTGTTGATGCCCATCTGTTCCTTTATCATCGCTAGGAAACACAGTCAGAGTCAGGTCTACTTTGGAATTGGTTGTCAGGTTGCAAAGTGAAGCACCCCAAAGAATGAAGCATAACCAATTGAATCCTAGAATACTGATATAAAAGTCCACGAGATCCCAGATACACTGACAATAAACAGGTCATTTGAGACTTATAAAGATCTAACAAGAAGATGAGTATCTGCTGGATTTTTTTAATCCCTACTTGAGCAATTTTAAAACCCAGACTGTGGCTGGGAGATGGAGTTAAGAGTAGATCTCAGGAATGTTTGTCCCTGTTTGATAGAAGACCAAAGTGACCACTCTCAACATGTAACCCAAAAATGGCTCCAAAGAAACAAAAAAAAAAAAATGTTTAAAAAGTACAATAGTATGCCCCACCAGTAAAGAAAAGCAGTTAGACCATAAATCCAAGAGGACCTCATATCAAAAGAAATAATTATAAATGCCTCTTGGCCCAGTGATTAATCATCATCATCATACTAGACACTGTAGGATTCAGAAAGAAACCTCTGAATTAAGCAGAGTATAAGACTAATAATAAGAGGATATACGGTAATAAATTAACAGAATTGTGGGCCAACATTCTTGGAAAGAGACACCATTCTCTGGGCATTCCAACAATAAATACTTCAAAAATATTTCACTACACCGCATTGTGTTTAAGACAATGGATTAAAAAAAAAAAAAAAAAAAACAACTCCCAGATCCAAACTAGAAGTCAACATCCAAAATTGCCTTGAATAAGTCGAAAGAAGAAAAGACTTTACTAAAATACAGAAAATGCTGCCAAAATGGGTAGTTGGAGGTAAAGACATCCGAGATTTGACTTCTGCCACTGCCCTTTTAATCAGATGCTCACAAAGTGTGCAAAAGCATGTCTCTTCCCATGGACAGCTGGAGAACAGATGGAATCTGATGACGTGTAGAGCTGATAATCATCTAGAAAACCAGTAGGAAAAGGCTGGCTAGGGACATAGATTACTCTATTAATACCAATCCACACAGCCACCGCCCCACTGTCCCCATTCCCCAGAGGGATGCAATGTCAGGAACAACAGGCTTTCAGCCTCACAAACCATAGCACTGAACTCCTTGATTTCCCGGCTCCCTGATGTGACCTTTCATTACCAGTAGCCTTACTAATTGGCTTTAAATTGCTGTCGACACATCTGAACAGAGCATATTCCAGAGAGACCTGTCAAAGGAGCTCTGTCGAAGATCTGGATCCTGCACTGCTTGCAATGAGGTTGAGCAGAATCCTTTATTGGCAGCAAGGGCCAATCACAGCCAAATGAAGTAGCCAGCTGGATCTTTTGTCTAGCAACCTCCCTCCTCCATCCTCAACAAAACTCATGCCTAGTGGCTTGGAGGAATCAGAGATCACAAAAGAAATCCAATAAGTATGAACTCGGGAGATGCCATCCTTAGCATCACTTTCATCACTGGGTAGAGGTGTGTACATACCAAATGCTTAGCGTTACAGTTCATTTAATTTGGGTCATTGCAATGGTGACTGCCTTTTCCCCCCAAACATTTACACAGGAGTTTTGTGACTTGGTTCCCAAATGGTGATGCAAGCAGACTTATCACTGGCAGATTAGAAGTGTAATAAAATTAAAACAAAATGAATTTTGAAACAAAAATGCTAAATATTGTATGCTCTCTTTTATTTTTTTTTATTTTTTTTTTGTATGCTCTCTTTTAAATAGCACATTACAAACTCTGGGGAGTCCTAGAGTTCAATAAAACAATACTATTTAATCCAGATTTCTCTAAATATATTTGATCCAAGTTCCTTTATATAGGCAATACCTATAAAAATACCACAAAAGTATTTTATGGCCATTCTACCTTAATCTAGTCATTTTTCTATATGAAAACAGAACATTATTGACAAGTTGGCAAATGTACTGAGCACTTCTATAATAGATTGTCATCTATATAATTTGGTCCATAAACTGGCTAAAATATTTAATTAATAAACCTTGGCATTAATCAAGATAAGACAAGATTACTGTTCTGTTGAAATCCTGTGGCATGATGAGTTAATTTGGGGTCTTTAGTTCCTAATTGCTTTTCTGTGAAATATTTTATTTGCATTAATGAAAATGGGCAATGTTATTTTTGCTATAGAAGAAATGTGACCTCAGGGAAATTCTACAAGTGTTTCATAATAACTTCATTCTCTGTGCCCTCACCCCCCAAACTCTCCACGCAAAGTAGCTACTCAAATTTTAAAGAAGACCTTGCATGTAAAAAGCATGTTCTAGAGATTGAACATCCTTGCTCCTTGTTTCAGAAACTGTTCAATTCAGTCAAAGAGACAAGATAACTATGTCAATAAAGAAGGGAATAATACTCGAAACACTGTAAGAATAAAAGCAGGCTAGCTCTTAAGACTGGGAATATCAGGCAAAGTTACATGAAGTGGATGTCATTTGAGTAGAGCTCTGGAGAAGGAATTGACCATTAATGAGCAGAGATGAAGGCAGCAAGAGTATTGCACACCTAAGGAGAAACAGTGGGGAAGGGAAAGAAACCAGTGGCATTTAAATCATTTGGGGGGTGGGGGGTCTTGAGTACTAGGTAGGACATTTGAAATGTGAAAATAGATTGAGTAGGCCAGTACTCAATAGATTGAAAGGCCAGTAAAGATTTTGGAGAAGAATCTAAGAGAACTGTACCCTGGGAGCAGCACATAGGGTGGATGAAGAGAGCAGTCAAGAGCAATGGTCCTCCAAGTGTGATCCCCAGAGCAGCAGCAGCAGCAGCAGCAGCAGGTGCCATGGCAGATATGCATGGTCCCAGACTCACCCCAGACCTACTGAATCAGAAACTCCAAAAGTGGATCCCAGGAATCTCTGCATTTTAACAAGTCCTTCTCTGGGGATTCTGATGGGTGCTTGCATTTGATAACTACTGGTCTGAAGACTAGAAAGTCATTTACAAGATAATTCTAGTAACTGTCCAGTAAACTGGTAAAAAGTTAACCCAGGTAAAATACTCATAAGAAGGTAAAGAATAGATGAGAGGGAAAACAACAGACTTCGCCAAAACGTCAGAGATCAGAGATCTGGGGGGGTGGGGGGCTGTGCAAGATCATCATCACCTCTCTTCAAATATGGTCCTAAATCTCCTACACAGATGACCAGAGTCCCCTCCCCTCCCCAGTGTGTGTGATACTGTAGAAGCCCAACTGAACAACTTCTGTAGACTAACTAGCTACAATGAAGGAGGGATAGAGAGGATTCAAAAGAACTCCAAGTTTTAAGCCTCAGAAATAGACAAGGAAACCAGAAAAGCAGGAGGAGATGTGAATAGAACAGCACAGATCCATGGGTTTTGTTTTTTATTTCTACCTCTACCTAGGAACTAAAGGATTTATAGAAGTTTACAAAAATGCATACTGTGCAATATGTTTAAATAACATAAGGTAAAATAAAAATTAAAAATGAATCCAGATAAAAAACAAGTGTAGAAACATAAGATGAAGCCATGAGGGAGTCTGAAGGAGGCCACAAATTTGGCTTTAAACCTGTTTGTAATCATGACCCCCCACTCCTCCTCTGCAAGAGTCAGAGGATCCATGAGAGCAAAGCAGATCAGTTATTTGTCTTGTTTCTTCTATCCTGAAACCAGGGAGAAATTTCCACCCAAGACCATCAAAGAAGAGACTTATAATAAATAATGTTCTCAATGATGCTATTAGGGCCTATGCCTACAGTATAGAAAACCCTGCCTAAACAAGATATAATATAGTCACCAAGATCAACAGGCTTCAAACATGAATATTTAATTAAAAATATAAAAGTGTTTTCTTCTTGGGAAGAAGCTCAAATTTGAAATATATTAACACTTGTCTTAATACCACTCAAAAAGATTTAATATCGAATGTCAACACTGATTTTCATCAACTAGCAATTGCCTTTAGTGACGTCAATCTATCAAATTGGACTTACTGCCAATTTTTAAAGAACATGTCCATCGCCTTAGATGTGGCACATATATTTTAAAATTACAATTCAAAAAAATGTGTTGGGAAACAGTTTCTACAATAAATGTGATATGAAAGGAACAAACTCTGTTGGTTAAATGAGCTATATTCTGTTATGTCATGGAACAGATCTTTCTGCTAAAGCCATTTCCAAAAGAAAAATCTATTCCAAAGATCAGTAGGACTGAAGACAGTTGGGGTTGCAATTAGCAGAAAATGATTTTGACTTTTATATCTATGTCGATAGGTAGGTGGGTAGGTAGGAAGGTAGATAAGATGATAGATAGATGATAGATAGATAGATAGATAGATAGATAGATAGATCTCCATATACATTATCAGAAGGATATGTGATGTGGCCCACAGATTAAAGGAGATGTTGAGTAAAGATACAAGATCTAACAGGCTGCTCAGGGGGTACTACTATCTTCAGGATATATCAGCCTCGATGTTTTCCACTCTATGTTTGAAGTCAAGGTTCTTAGTCCTAGGACAGAGAGCATTGCTTCGCACACCTATCACCTGATTAGAGAAAAGCAGGGCCCCTGGACTCACAGCCCCTCCCAAGCAGCCTTCCTTGCTGAGAGGTCAGGTTATGGTATGACAAGAGAAAACAGGCAAGAGGGAAAAAAACAGGTCTACCATGCACCTCAAGTGTGCATTTCTGCTAGGAAAGCAAAAACCAATGTGAATCTTGACTAACATGAATCCAATCAGCATCCAGAAACTGGGGTATTTTTACATGCACATCTCTTGAGTATCTTAAGAAACCAGAAATTTGCTGCAGGTTATCATAACTCAGGAGGAATCGTCATCAAATCAGGAAGATTTTTTTTCCTTCGGTGAGAATATAACAGGACCACCTTATCTTATTCCCTACATTTCAGAAGTAGTAAAGTTAAATTAAAAGGAACAAGGGATATTGTTCATCTCATGCTTGAAATAAGCTAACATTATACCAAAATATTAATGCAAACTTAGACAATGAAAATTAAGTCCAAATGACAGGAAGTATAGTTTCTATTCCTGCTATACTGTTTCAGTAGAGCATTGTTTTGAATTCTGAGTTTTTATAATTTAGGAAGGATGCAGCAAAATAAGACTATACTCAGAGGACATGACAGGAGAGCAAGGAAACGATCAGAATAACAATGAAGGGAAATGGGAACATTTCCTAGAAGGAGAAGAGGCCTTGGAGAGTCAATGACAATGTCTTAAGCATACTACACTGTAGGGCACAGAAAACCTGAATGTGTTCTCCAAAGATAGAATCCAGTTCCCACTCTTCCAATTTTGCTGTGTGATCTGGACCAACTTGCTTACTGTCTCTGGGTCCTGGTCCCCGTATCTATAAAAAGAGGTGTCATGTTGTGGCTAACGGCAGGGATTTTAATCCGAGAAACCCAGATTCAGATCCCACCTTCACTGCTTACTGGGTAAGTGATTTTGGTCAGAGTCTCTATAAAATTAGGACCAATAAAGATGCAGTCTCCCTTAGAATTTATTGTGAGGGGATCCCTGGGTGTCACAGCGGTTTGGCACCTGCCTTTGACCCAGGGCACAATCCTGGAGACCCAGGATCGAGTCCCGCGTCGGGCTCCCTGCATGGAGCCTGCTTCTCCCTCTGCCTGTGTCTCTGCCCCTCTCTCTCTCTCTCTCTCTCTCTCTCTCGTGAATAAATAAAATCTTTTTAAAAAAAATTTTTTAAAGAATTTATTGTGAGGATTAAAGTCAGTGACAGATAAATAGATCAAGTTATTCAATTACCAACTACCAACCAATGGTAATCATAAATATTCAGTAACAGGGTTCTATGAAATATTTGGAGTGCCATCCCAAAAAGGGACAAAGTTTTCTGTGGTGTTATAGGACCACTTAAATTAAATAGTTAGGTAGGTTTTTCTTCAATTAAAAGAATTTTTCTTCTTTTAATGTTGTATTCATTTATTTAAAAAAGACAGACAGAGGGACACCTGGGTGGCTCAGCAGTTGAGGTCTGCCTTTGGCCCAGGGTGTGATCCCAGTCCGGGATTGAGTCCCACGTCAGGCTCCCTGTGAGGAGCCTGCTTCTCCCTCTGTCTGTGTCTCTGCCTCTCTCTGTGTCTCTCATGAATAAATAAATAAAATCTTAAAAAAAAAAAAAAAAAAAGAGAAAGAGAGCAGGGGAGGAGCAGAAGGACAAGCAAACTCCACGCTGAGCACAGAGCCTGATGCAGGGCTCGATTCCAGGACCCTGAGATCATGACCAGAGCTGAAATCAAGAGTCAGATGCTTAACCAACTGAGCCACCCAGGTGCCCCAAAGGAATAATTTTCTATTAACTAGAACGAAGAAGAGGAAGAGTGCTTTTGTGAAATAACAAGGTTCCCAACAGCGGAAATATTCAAAAGACATAAGATAAATATTATCAGCTGGATATGGAACAGCTTTTTATATTTTGTATGCATATGTAAGTATATAAAGTCCCCTAGTGACCCAAATGTTCATGAATTTCAGCCACGTGCAGTACCAAGTATGTTCAGTTTGTAATAATGTACCACTGCCCTCTAGTGTATAACTGAAGAGATAAAATCACAAATACGAAAACAAAACAGAAAATTGCACAAGCGCTGTGCAAAATTTTTTAAGCAGCAAAAGTTATCTTACTACTTGCCAAATAAAGCTTCATTTTCAGATGAGGAGATAGGAATAAAAAGCTGAGTGATTAGCCCAAAGTCAGGTACGGAGCGAGACTGGAAAGCTGGCCCCCTGGCTCTCGTGTCGGAGTTCTTTCTGTCCATCACCTCCCTGCTCCTACTGGCTGCAGCGCAGAGCCAGGGCTTCCCTGGGCAGCATCCCTCATCTGGACCAGTGGTCCCTGGTTCCAGCCATCTCACTGCACAAGTAAAGTTTCCCTCAGCACCATAAGCCCAGTGCGTCCTCAATCACAAGTTCAAACACTTACAACTATTTTGCTGAAAAAACAATGGTTAATGAGGCCTTGTTGACAAGAACAGTCCGTTATCAGCAAGCTAATGACCACTCAGGCCGCAGCAGGGATGCCAGCCTGCAATTAGGTCTGCAGTGATGTACACACAGAGGGGGACTCTAGTTATAATTAAACCTGATCCTTTAGTCCAATTGCTCATTAGGAAAGAAAAATAAAACAAAACACAGTCCCCACAACAAGGAGGCCTAAAACTAGTACTTTGGTCCAGGGATGGAATTCTAGGCCATTGATCTATTAAGCCAAGTATCTGCCTCCGAATGAGCACTTATGCTTATATTCGCATTCAGAATACCTTGAAATGAAGAGGGATTGGGGTTTTTGTTTTGTTTTGTTTTGTTGGTTTTAGTGATTTTAAAAGTCATGGCACACTGAATGGTGAACAATATTATTTTATTTTGCTTATCAGCACTTCCCAATTGTTTTTACTATGAACTTGCATAATTAAAAATTTAAAACCTCACTGGCAAAACCCCTTTAAGTGATGAAAAAACATCTAGGTATGAACTACAAGAATACGTAAGAGCACAAATCCTTCATAATTAGAAGGAGGCCACCCCTGCTCTATTGAATGGCAAAGTGAGGTCGTAAAGTGTCAGCATGGGATCTGGAACCAGACAGATCAGACTATGCGTGACAGTTCTGCTAGTTAATGCCTTTGAGATCCTGGCCAGGTATCAAAAGTCTTTAAGGAGGGTGAATTCATTTAGGATTGAATGAAAGATCCTAGCTGATGCAGCAAAGAAAGGAATCCAAAATCAGAGGCTTCTTCCTCTTCCCCTTATCCCCTTACATGACCCCTTCTTCCCACTCCCCACAATGCCAAGCACATGTCTACATCTAGAAAGAAAAGGGTCTCACTAAGAAAGACCTTCCTCTGCAAGGCTTTGGGTTGCTGAGGTAAGTAATAGAAAGGAGCAAAGAAGGGGCGGCAGGTGCTAATAGAAATACATGGAACTGGCTTCACTGGAATTTTAACTTTCCACAGTGTTGAGAAGAAAAAGAGGCTGAAGTGAATAAGATTACAGAAGACTGGTTTTTTTTTTTTTTCATTTCTTCCCATGTGGTAACCACCCCCCTGCCCCTTCTTTAAAAAAAAAAAAAAGGATTTTATTTATTTATGAGAGACACACACACACACACACACACAGAGCCAGAGCCAGAAGCAGGCTCCATGTAAGGAGCCCGACGTGAGACTTGATCCTGGGTCCCCAGGATCAGGCCCTGGGCTGAAGGCAGTGCTAAACCGCTGAGCCACCCCCGGGCTGCCCCTGCCCCTTCTTTCCTTATTGCGTATTTCAGATTTTCCCAGGGAAGTAAAAGATGAGGGCCTTTCTTATTCTTAACCCCTTGACTCTTCAACTGCAACTTCTCGCTCCTACGAAGCCTGCCCCCTGCTCCTGTCCTTTGGAATCCATGTCAGCAGCAGTCTCTGGAAGCAAGTGCCCTCACAGTTCTGGGCTTTTTACATGATACTTTCTCACCCATCACGTCAATCTCTTCATCTCTGCTGGCCTCCTATCCATCTGTCTAAAAGCCTTCTGAGGACCTCTACTCTTAATACTCAATCTTGCAAGCCTTCAATTGCCACATCCTCTAATAGAAAGGGGGAGGACTGTGAATATATAATTTTTTAAAGTTCTCCAATGCAGGACGACTGGGTGGTTCAGTGGTTGAGCATCTGCCTTTAGCTCAGGTCATGATCCTGGGCTCCTGGGATTGAGTCTCGCATCAGGTTCCCGCCCACCCCCCCGCCCCACCCCAGGGAGCCTGCCTCTCCCTCTGTGTCTCATGAATAAATAAAATCTTTAAAAATAAATAAAGTATTCCAATGCTCAAGGGGCTTATAATTTAGCTGTGGAGTCAAGATGGCTACTTCATTAGAAATAATGGTGATCAATAAAAGGCAGAGTATAATTAAGTCCTCCATTGTGTCGCCAGACTTCGTTTCTACAGCTGGGGGAATGAGAGAAGAAGGAATGCCCCAAGATGGGATGATCAGCGACAGCCTGAAGAAAGCATGCAACCAGAATATTGCTTGTAGCAATTACTCAATAAATGCTTGTGATTTGATTTTGATTTGAGATGAAATGTGAGCTGAGCCTCGAAAATCATTGTCATAAGATCACCAATTCTCCCTTTAATTTGACAATTAGCCTTATTCATGGATTTTAAAAGGTACACATTTCCCATTTTAACAACTCTGAAACAAAGATGTATCTTTCCATTAGTATCTCAGCATGTGTCATAAATGAACACACAGTGCTTCTTACTGGTATATAAAAATTGTATAGCTTACAACTGACAGTTTCTTAGATTCCATAATACACAATGTTCATGGAGCATCTAGTATGTCCCATGCTGCTCTTCTGGACTGAGGGGATGGGTGAACTTCAAATGTAAAGTCTCTCCTGCGGAGCTTGCATGGTGGTCAAGAAGACGGACCATGGGTAAAGAAGCAACTTTACATATGTGCTGAAGCCAGGCATGGTGAGAACAGGAACTAGACTGAAGCCTACATCCCCATCCCCTGGGTTAGGAAAGAAAAAAAAATATTCAGAAACAAATTTGTAAAATTCCGAGATTACAATTTTGGGAAAATCAAGTCCAATATAATGTGAGTTGGATCTAGTACAGTAGCTGATTAATAGAAAGACATCAAATTTCGCAACGTCTTCAAAGCTATGGTACAACCCTACGCAGTTGTGTCTTTTTCAGCAATTTTGTCAATGTTCTAAGCAAACAGGAAATTACATTTGTATCTAATGTGCAGGTAAAAAATCCTGGAAGAACAAGTACATGAGATGGAGTTGAGGCACCAAAGATGACAGAATGAGGCAGTGAGTGGGCTAAGCCTAACTTAATAAGAACCACCATGAAGTCCTGCTTTCAGATTAAAATTTTCATTTGCAAAAGAATAGGAGTTCTATGCTGAAACAGAAGTATAGGTAACAAGGTGTGGGGATTTTGGTTGCTGTCAAGATCTACAAGAGATACCATTTCTAAGGCCAAATGGTGTTAAGTCTGCTCTGTGGAATACATCTTGTTCTCCTTGCCCTGGAGTCCACCTGGACTGAACTTCGCTTCCAGTTAGAGATGACATCATGGAGACAGACCCTCATCAAGAATCAATAGACAGGTTTGCTTCTAAGTACCTAGGAATCTCAAAAGTATATGTAACATTATGGAGCCTTTTTCAAAGAAGATTCCATAACGTCTCTGAGATTCTCAAAATATTCAGAACCACTGTTTTTAAAAAGAAAGTTGGCCAATTCTTATGGAACCAAAGGAGAATCTGAGTTGATAAAGGACCTGGTGGGGGTTGGGGCACCTGGGTGGCTCATTTGGCTAAGCATCTGCCTTGGGCTTGGGTCATGATCCTAGGGTCCTGGGATCAAGCCCAGCATGGGGGAGGGGGGTCTCTGCTCACCGGGGAGTCTGCTTCTCCCTCTATTGCCATTCCCCTTGCTTGTGCTGTCAAATATTTTTAAAAATTAATAAAGGACTTGGGGGAACACACCATATGAGGAACAGCTGAAGGAACCACTTATAGCAGAAATGAGGAGAACTGTCTTTAGATATTTTAAGGATCTTATTGCAGAGAGCCTGGATCTTGTTTCCTTGACTGAGGAGTGTAGAACAAGAATGAAAAATTTAGTCATTAAGGTCATTTCCCCACATCATAGAATCAGAATTATCTAAACGCCATTGGCTGCTCATAAGATAGTGTCTTCCTGGAGGTGTTCAGAGAGATGATGCAATGACATCATAAGATTCTACCCTTGATCTCAAGGGTCAGCAGATGTTTTCTCTATAGGGCCAGATAGTAAATAATTTCAGCTTCATGCATTATATGGTCTCTCACGCAATTACCCAGCTCTGCATTGTACAGCCTGGACAATACCTAAGCAAAGTTGGGCCTAATAAAACTTTTGTTTACAAAAAACTGGCTATAGGCTGCATTGGCCCTGCACTGCTATAGGCAGTTTGCCCACCACCAGACCAGAGAGCTCCTTCTAAAGGCTCATAGAATCCCAGAATTCTTTGGCTCTGATATCTGAACCTGAATATTTACCCACAACCATATACAACACCTATTCAAACCCCAAATTTTTAGGAAAGCTACAAAGGCAAATAAACAAGAAAACAGAGGAGCAACATTTATGGTGTATAGGGACCAGAAATGAACCCATTTACAGATTTTTGCACAAAGACCTGAATTTAAACTCATCCCAACACAATAGCTCTGTCCAGATAAATTCAGAGAATCCTGCACTCAAGAAGACAGGCTTTTTTTTTTCTTCTTTTTTTTTTTTTTTAAACAGTCACAGGTAGGAGGTGAGCAGGTGAGCAGGTGATTAGTGAGGTCTATTTCCTCAGCCCCAGCTTGTTATACTGCGGTCAATTACACAGCTGGTTACAAGTGTGTGTTTGCACCTGTTCAAGTCTTCAAATGTGCTGATCTCATATTAATTAAACAACTCTTTAGAAGCAGGTTAAAAATATATTACATGCTGCCTTCCCTCAGTGGCCCTTCATCTACAAGGGATCATCTACAAGGGTAAGGAGCAGTGTTCATTTGTAATTAGGGAGGGGCTCGTTATCCCCCAATTAATGTTCATTATCCCCCAATTAATGTTGCCATCACTTAGTGAAACAGTTGTTGGTACACAGCACAGATTAGTGACTAATAAGGGTTGATGAGCTAAGCTCCCTCGCAAAGTAGAGCAGCCACTGTCCACATGGACCACTCGCTGGTTGATTGGGAAAAGGACAGTAATAGCCTAAAATGAAAGACAGGAGGGTCATCATGCCTTTCTGAGTCAGTTAGGAGGCAAGTCCATAGCTAACCAGTATACCCTCCAAATGTAACATTTTCAAATGACTTGTCAAGGATCTCTGGCTTAGAATCTGTGAAAAACAGGAAATGAACTCTGGCAGATGAGTGTGGGAGCTGGTCTCAGGAAGACAAAAAAATGGATACTGTACAGGTATACAGTAGATTATGGAACATCAGACATAAATACTCCTCCATTTCAGTATTCCTCTTGATTTTTTAAATGTTATTTTTATTAGGAGCATGGAATAGTGGGTAAAAACAGAGGACTGAGTTTTGGGATTTGCTCCATTACAGACCAAGTGAACAGTTAATGTTTCTGTGACAGCAGTTCTTACGGCAAGTCATAATTACCTGCGTATACACACATCACTTATACACAGAGTACAGCTTTGCAACGAAGAGTCAATAAATCAACTTATACGTAAGTCACTTTCCTATATTAATAGCTATATAAATTACCATGATTAATCTTTGATTTTGAGACTCTAGGATCCTGGAAAGCAGATGGTTTGTAGCAGGTCTATCATCTATTCTCCCCTTTACAAGGGGCGCTCCCCAGAAGATAAAAAGTATAGCACGTTTTTATCTTCAAGCACCTCAAGCACCTCCTATGTAGGAGCTAGCACTATGTTAGGCACAATGGCTCACTTTCTCTTGAGTAGAGCTTATACTAACAAAATTAGTGTAAAGAAAATTCCCAACTTACAGGATGTATAGTAGTTCAGTTGGTCAAGCAACTGACTCTTGGTTTCAGCTCAGGTCGTGATCTCAGGGTTGTGAGATGGAGTCCAGCATCGGGTTCTATGCTTAGCACAGAGTCCACTGGGACTCTCCCTCCCTCTCCTTCTGCTCCTCCCCCTGCTCTCTCACACTCCCTCTCTTAAGTAACAAATAAATCTTTTTAAAAATTCCTGACTTACCTAGTTGCAAAGAGCAAGTGAACTTCGAGTATCTAAATAATACCGTAAAGATAGAAAATTCTGTTCTGGGACACCTGGGTGGCTCATCTGGTTGAGCATCTGCCTTTGGCTCTGGTCGTGATCACCGATTCCTGGGTTCAAGTCCCACATCGGGCTCCTTGCATGGAGCCTGCTTCTCCCTCTGCCTATGTCTCTGCTTCTCTGTGTCTCTCGTGAATAAATAAAGTCAAAGAAAGAAAGGAAAGAAAGAAAATTCTGTTCCTCGAACGTTTCAGTCATCCAGGCATCAAATGTGGATTTCTTCCTCCATCAGATGTCATTACTAATTTTAATTATTTTTTCACCTTGAATATCGTAGTAATGGTTATATGATTTTGTTGTTACCAATTTGGTAATTTTTTAAAATGTATAGTACCCAGTGTTGACAAGGGTGGGAGTTTACAGGTCCGCTGGTGGAGGAGACGTACACTGGAAAACCACTCAAATAAGTTGAGCCACTTTTCTACTCCTAGGAATTTGGCCCTCAAAAGCATTCTCATGCTATGCAAAGTGTGAATGAAAAGGTATAAATAGAACAAATTCCCTTTAATTCCAAGATAAACCATGCTTTATCCATATGATGGAGAACAATGCAACTCTTGAACACCAGGATGTATAATTAGATGTACCCATAAAAAGACATCCAAGACTTATAGCTAAGTGAAAAGACAAACTGCCAGAATGTCCCTCCACTGTAATAGTAATTATAGCAAAAACACAAAGCAACGTATGTTCAAGGGGAAAGAAAACTGTAGGAAAATCTCAAATGACTGACCATGGTCACATCTGGAAAATGGTAGCATGAAAAGAATTCCATTTTTATGTTATTAAATATTTGTAAATTCTTATACAGAATACCTGGTAAGTTTTTCTGAATAAAACAAAAATAAAATACAATATAAAAATATGTAATATTCTACTAGCTTGTGCTCAAAAAAAATGAAAGTTTTGTTAGATCTCCTGTTTCTTTGTTTGGAAGACTGACTCTTTAAAGTGACCATTTTAGGAGCACCTGGGTGGTGCAGGTGGCTAAGCATCTGCCTTCAGCTCAGGTCATGATCTGAGGGTCCTGGTATCAAGCCCCATATCGGGCTCCCTGCTTAGCTTCTCTCTCTGCCCGCCCCCACTTGTGACAGTTCTTTCTAGAGATCCCAAAATATTGTTCTAAGTTTATCATTCCTATAGAAACACCACCAAAGAACTAATAGTGCTTTCATACCTATACCTTATCCAAGAAGTGGCCAAATTCCAAGGAATGTTGTGAGTGGCAGTTAATTTAATATTTTAGAACGTCTGCCAGTCTTCTGCTTAGGAGTCATCTTGAGAAATAGGGCAAACACACTTAGCTTGTTCTTAAATGTTCCTGAACTTCTCCAGGCCAGAGGAAAGCATGACTCACACCAGGTAGAAGATTGTGGACAAGAGGAAAGTGGATGGGTTGTAGAAGCCCTTTGGGGCAGAACTCATGTAACTAAAGTTGGACTTCTGTAACTTTGCAGTTCACAAGTAATCTTGGAGCTCTTGGGAAAGACATGGAACCTGCCAAAATTAAAACTGGACCCTGGCTGCCCCAGCTCTTGAAAAAGTAACAAGGAGAGATAAAGAAGGAAGAATATCTAAAAGGCAGTGACATATTCAGGCAAACACTGCTAAACATGCTTTCCTCTGCATATAGAGCCCAAACAAATGCTCCAAGATTTCAAAGTATCATTTAAAAAAAAATGATGGTACCCACCAACTCAATATATCTATTTTCCAATGCCAGGAGATACTGACCGGAATACTTGAGTAACCCACAATATCCCAGCAAGACTCCTTGGGACAATTCCTGAAGGCAAGCCAAGTTTAGAACCTCTGTTGGCATTCCTGCAGCCAAGAAACTCTGCCCCCTCCACCCTGAAGAGACATAAAAAGAAGCCAAGAAGTCAAGGAGAGAGGGAAAAAAAAAAAAAAGCTAGATGGCAGTTCGTAGGACAAATCCCAGAAAGTGTTCCTTCTGTTTTCAAATTTAAGTTGTACTTGTTAACATTAAAAAATTAGCATGAAAATCCCCTGAGGGAAATAATCACTAGGGTCCTAGGGAAGCTGGGATGAAGATGTGGTGCTCATCCCTTAGCATCCAGCAAAGGCAACTGATTTGATTGACAAGTTCCAATACATGCAATATAATCATGCAAGCCCTTGCACAGTGAGAGTCTTACCAAGATTCTTTTAATGGTCAAAGTAAATTTTCTGTAGCCTCTCTGAAGCTTTGCAGGCTAAAGTTCTAGTAGTATGGCCTCTGGCAATGGTTCTTCACATTTTGAAAGCATGAGAACCCCAAACATCAAAATACAGTCTTGCAGATCCCCCACACAATTAATAGTCCTACTCTGTGTATTCATTTAAAAAATTTTTAAAGATTTTTTATTTACTCATTCATGAGAGACACAGAGAGAGAGTGAGGCAGAGACACAGGCAGAGGAGAAGCAGGCTCCATGCAGGGAGCCCGATGTGGGACTCCATCCCGGGTCTCCAGGATTAGGCCTTGGGCTGAAGACGGCACTAAACCACTGAGCAACCCAGGCTGCCCATATTCATTTAAAAATATTTGACATACTTTAAAGCAATGCATGCCAATGCCAAACTCAAAAGATGTCAAAAGAATTAATGCTATAGCACCCAGTACCATTCTTAATAAAATTTAAAAATGTGTGCCAAGTGCATAGATGGTACTCAATAATTGCATGGAAGAAAAAAAAATAACACATATAAAACAATTATCCTACAGTTCTTATAGGGATCGTCCCCTGATCCCCAGTTTGGGCCATCCTCCTTGGAGTAAAAATTCTCGGAAAAGAAACTGAGGGCCTCCTTTACCCATTTGTCTATGCGTTGGAGCAAACTCGAAGCCATTAATCAAAAGAGTCTGAGCCTTGCCTGGACTCCACCCAATCCCAAATGGAAAGTGGGGAGCTTTCCATGTGGCAAGTGTCCTGTTAGGCTTCAACTTTCACAAGCTGTCAAACCTACTCCCCTGCTTAGCTGGTAAGCAGGCAGGTCTGCACTCAGCCAGCCAGTGGCTTACCTGTTCTTCAGCTATTACTGAAAAAAATGACCTTGAAGTCATTGATGCCTAATTGTATCAAAACCTAGCTAAAGAGATTAATATTTATGAAGGACTGTTGGGCAGTCTCTTTACCTCTATATTTATGCTCATTGATCTCATGTGTACAATCTAAAGTAGTCAACTCAGAAGCAGAGAAACTTCTAGAAGCATGGAACAGTGGTCGCCAGGTGCTGGGAGGAGTGGAGAGGTCTTGGTTCAAGACCACAAAAGTTTCAGTTTTGCAAGATGAGTAAGTTCTGGAGCATGGGGACCACAGTTAACAATACTATATTGTGTACCTGAAATTTGCTAAGAGGGTAGATTTTATTACCCTCAACATATACCTATACACACACACACACACACACACACGAAGAAAACTAACTATGTGAGGTGATGGATATGTCAATTATCTTGACTGTGGTGATCATTACAAAATGAATATCAAAACCTCAAATTGTACATCTCAAATATACATAATTTCTGTCTATTATAGGCCAATAAGTTTTCTTAAAGAATAGTTATGCTATCGATCTATTTTTGTCAAATTGGTGCTTACTTCATCTGAATGCAATTGTCTGGTTCCCCCGCCCATAGAACTGCTCTCACCAGATTACATTCCACGTTTATACCATTGGCTCACATTACGGAATGTAATGAGTGACACTGACTTTGAGGATATTATTGAGGACACTGTTCTCTAGGGTATACAGGCTTCTCTGTATAAAGGCAAGGGAGCAGTTTATCTCTGTTCCAGAAAAAGTTACTTTTCCCAAGCAATTTTTTTTCCTTCATTAAAGATATAAGAATTCTAATGAGTGATAGTATTTTTCTACTATGTTACAAAACCTCCAAGCTGGTCTTGTGAACCCAAGCTACCTCCAGTCATTTCAAAGAATCTGGAAATGGGTAACAAACGACACACATTTTGTGTACTGACCCCTCATTTTTACCATATTTTTTCTAATCTTCCAATTTCCAATGATGTTTGCTGCCAGAAGTAACAGAATGGGTAACTAGATCTGCATCTGAGAACAAGTCTCTAAGAAGAGCCCCCCTAGGGCAGCCCCCAGCGGTTTAGCGCCACCTTCAGCCCGGGGTGTGATCCTGGAGACCCTGGATCGAGTCCCATGTTGGGCTCCCTGCACGGAGCCTGCTTCTCCCATTGCCTGTGTCTGTCGTGAATAAATAAATAAAATCTTAAAAAAAAAAAAAAAGAAAAGAAAAGAATCTAAGGAGAGCCCCTCCTAAGCTCAGAGGCTCAGGAGGTAATGGAGCTGGCCACTTCCATGAAGAGCCTCCCAGAAAGTACTCATTCAGCTGTAAAAACATTAATACCTCCACCTGCTCAGTGCTCCTTCCACCTCCAGAAAGAAACCTTAAAGAAGCTGGAGACACCTGCTAGGTGAGTACAGTATTTGGGTTAAAGAGAAAGGTATTCATCTCATAAAGAGGAAAGGCTGGTCACACACACACACACACACACACACACACACACACACACACAGCAGAGAGCCAAGGGAAGCCCCTGTGCTACCTGCGGTGAGCCCTGGGGCATGGGATTCACCACAGAGCCTGAGTGCCAGGAAGGAGTAGGGGAAAGTATATGAGAATTGTACACATCCCTCTCTCCTGAGAGTCCCCTCAAGACCAGGAGTCTAGGCAGCTAGGGTTGTGGGCTCAGCATGCCTGGTAAAGGACAAGAGCGTCAAGAGCGTCAAGAGCACACGACTTCATGGGATGAGCCCTGGGTGTTATACTATATATTGGCAAAATGAATTTAAATTTTAAAAAAAAGAGCATGTGAAGTTGAAAACAATGAATGGCAAGCAGCAAGTCACCTAAATGTGATCAATAGCCGAATAGCTAACAAATTTATGGAACTGGTCTGAGATGCTGGGTATGGCCAACAGGACAAGAAAGCTCTCTGTAGCAGATTCAAGAGCATGAAAAGGTCTCATGTTTGAGACCAAGGAGTTGAGACTTCCAACCCAGCTATATTTATACCCTGAGCTGTTGGAGATCCATTCTATTTGTTAAGATTATTTTTAAAAACAAGGAATATAGCCCCACATAGGGCTCCCCACTCAGCAGGTAGTCTGCTTCTCCCTCTGATCCTTCCCCCCTCATAAACTGCTACTCATCTTAAACTTTCAGTTTGTCAGGCACAGATCTAAGAAATTTAATTTAATTTAATATTTGTGACCATATCCACATTTTATAGGTAAGACAAACCCAGTGAGGAAGGCAAACCCAAGATGCAGTATAACTCTAGGATTCCATCTCATAACCTGACTTCTATGACAACTGTGAACTTGCTACTTTTAACAAGTTCGGTGGGGGGGGATAAATTTTATACCTTCAGGCTATAAAAACTGCCACTGTTCTCCAATGTTTCAAAAGACCAAGGCTGGGGAAAGAAGAGAAAGAGGAATAGAAAGTAGAGAAAGTCCACCCTAACCACCCAAGAATGTTCATCATGACACCATTTTAAATAGAAAAAAAAATTGCAAATAATCTTGAGGGCTGATTTAATATGACACATCCAATAAATCATGTATTAAAAGACTGGAAGTATTTAATGACCTAAAAAAAAGCTCCAACTGAGACATTTTGGAATAAAAGGCACACTCTCTGCAGGGTAACATGAAATATATGTATTGTATGCAGATCTAAAAGACTGGAAATATGGGATTTAACATTTTAAATGACTATCTCTGGTAATGGAATTTGGGAGACTTTTATTTTTCCCCCGGTGTCTTTCTAGATTTTCCAAATCTTTGCAACAAACTTGTGATATATTCTATATTCAGGAGGAAAAAAGCTCATTTTTAAGAAAGTGAAATATTTAATATTAAGATCTTCAGTGACATCACAAAAACCATACAAACACTGGAGTCAGCTGGAACTCCAGCAGCTACGAGCACAATTTGAACTCAGTAAACTTGCACTCCCCCTTAATGAAACAGGACAGGGCACCACAGTAACCATGTAGCACGTACATAAAAAATGATCGTGTGACCAAATAACCTGAAAACGGAATCTAATACTTAACTAGTCAAAAAGAACTCAATATATGATAAAGGTTGCACTACTAATCACGCAGTAGGAAGGATTATTTACCAAATGGTGCTAAAATAGTCAGTTAACTATTTTAAGAACATAAATCCCTACCTTATAATATACAACAATATACAGTTTGGATGAACTAAATTGCTAAGTATAAACTCTATACTTAGCAGGAGACCTTAGAAAAAATACAGGTGAATTTGAGATAGAGAATTTAGAACACCTTTGTAAGCAAAAATTTAAAGAAAATAAACCAGAGAAAGAGCAATTTTCTTACATTTCTGTATATTACTTCCTCACATCAAAACCACCATGAATGAAATGTTAAGATAAAAGACAAGGAAATCTGCAACATATACAACAAAGAATTAAAATTCTTAGTATAAAGAGATCTTATAGGTCAATAAGAACAACCATTTCAGTTTTTTGTTTTGTTTTGGTTTGGTTTTTTTAGTTAGAGAAAGGACAGCATCAAGCATTAAGTTCCATTAGGGCAGGGATTGTCTCTCTCATTCTCTGCTGAATGCGCAACATTGAGCCGGGTGCTCCACATACAGTGAATCACTATGTATTGTGTTCCTTTAGTGAACACAACATTTAGTGGGCCACATATTTAGTGAATCACTAAATATTGATTCCATAAAAGAGTGACAACTTACAAAAGAGTAAATAGAAATGGCCCCCAAAGTCCATATTTTAGGAGTTCCAAAGTCACTGGTAACCAAAGAAATGCAAGATAAAATAGAGATAACATTTTATTCTATCAAATTGGCAATTTTTTAAAATAATGCCCACTGTTGTCAAGTATGTGATAAAATGAGTCCTCTTATCTACTGCTACTATGATTCTAAATTAGTTCAAACTTTCCACACAGTGATTTGTCCATTCAGAAATCTTAATGTTTTTTTGACCCTTCACCAATATTCTTATTTCTGGATATTTATCCTGAGAAAATAATCCAAATACACACCAAAATATCAATCTCTCGGGCAGCCCCGGGTGGCTCAGTGGTTTAGCGCCGCCTTTGGCCCGGGGCGTGATCCTGGAGACCCAGGATCAAGTTCCACGTCGGGCTCCCTGCATGGAGCCTGCTTCTCCCTCTGCCTGTGTCTCTGCCTCTCTGTGTGTGTGTCTCTCATGTATAAATAAATAAAATCTTTAAAAAAAAAAATCAATCTCTCAAATCATTTTAGTGTTGTAAATCGGAAATAATCGAATTGTTAAATGTAGTGAGTTGGCTAAACAAATATACACGTGATAGGTTATAACAGCTGTTATCTAGAATATTTCAATATGGAAAATTGCATATCACAAGTTGAAAAGAACATACACGTATATATTGATTTCTACTTTCTTTAAAATATGTGGATATATATATTTACTTGGATAATGGAATAGGTTTTTAAAGTTTTTCCCATAAGAATTCTTATTTGTATAAGTCAAAGAAACGATTTTTTAAGTCCTCTCTCCTTTGAGGTTTGCAAGCTCTTCACAGTGTGCAAGCTGTTATTGGAATACATTCCGTTGTCCCAAAAAAACGGAAGATATGTTCTAAATTGGAACTTAACCCTACCTCTGCTTTTAAACTACTATTCCAACATATGATGGAGTCATTGGTAAGATAGCCATATGTATAAAAATGAATTTCCATTCTTCATACAATATACAGAAATGAATTTTTTAAAAGATTTTATTTATTTACTCATAAGACACACAAGAGAGAAGCAGAGACATAGGCAGAGGAAAAAGCAGGTTTTCTGCAGGAAGTCTGATGAGGGTCTCGATCCCTGAACCCCAGGATCATGACCTGAACCAAAGGCAGATGCTCAACCACTGAGCCACCCAGATGCCCCCCCAGAAGTTAAAGTGGATTATAAACTTAAATATGAATTAAAATTATTAAATCTATAGAAGAAAATGGGAGGAAAATCTTCTTGATCTTAGTTTGGCAAAGATTTCTTAAATAGGAAAAGAATCAATTGAATTTCATCCAAAGTCATCTGTAGACAGTCCCTGGCTTACAATATTTTCTTATAATTTTTCAACTTTACAATGATGTGAAAGCCACATGCATGTAGTAGAAACCAAATTTCATATTTTGAATTTGGATGTTTTCCCCTGGGTTAGTTATGTGCAGTATGGTCCTCATGATGCAGGGCAGCAGCCACCACAGGTCCCAGTCAACTACATGACCACAAAAGTGATCAATCAATATACGGACAACCTTTCTGGACCCATAGAACCATGCTCTTTTCCTCTCAGTACAGTGTTCAATAATTTACATGCAATATTCAATACTTTATTATCACACAGGCTTTGTGCTAGATGATTTTGCCCACCTGTAGGCCAACATAAGTGTTCTGAGCACTTTCAGGTAGGTAGGATGTTTGGTAAGTTAGATGTATTAAATGAACTTTTGACTTACAAGATTTTCAATTTATGATGGGTTTATCAGGACGGAAGCCCATTTTAAGTCACGGAACATCTGTATTTTTGAAGATTGAGGCAACAGATGGGGGGTAATCTTATCAAAGCTTGTATCTGCTAAAGTACTGGTATCAGGAATATACTTTAAAAAAACTTTTACCACATAGTTTTTAAAAAACAGGAAATATATTTGAACACACATTTCACTAAAGAAGGTATATGAAGAGCAATTAAGCACATGAAAAGATGTTTAACAACATTAGTTATTAGGGTAATTAGTCCAAAGTAATACCAAAATGAGATTCCACTGGAATGGCTAGAATTTGAAGATTGGCAACACTGTTTTTAAGAATGTGGAGCAACTGGAAATCTCATGCAATGTAGAATGCTTCAACCCCTTTGGAAAACAGTTTCTAAAAAAGTAAACCTACACCTACCGTAGGACCTAGCCATTCCACTCCTAGGTATGTATCCAAGAGAAACAAAAGCACATGTCCACACAAAAACATGCATGAGGGATCCCTGGGTGGCGCAGCGGTTTGGCGCCTGCCTTTGGCCCAGGGCGCGATCCTGGAGACCCGGGATCGAATCCCACGTCGGGCTCCCGGTGCATGGAGCCTGCTTCTCCCTCTGCCTGTGTCTCTGCCTCTCTCTCTCTCTCTGTGACTATCATAAATAAATAAAATAAATAAAAATTAAAAAAAAAAACATGCATGAATGTTCATAGCAGCTTTACTTGTAATAGCCAAAACCAGAAACCATCCAAACGCCCAATAGGAAAATCAATAGAAATTGCAGCATATTCTTATAATGAAATACTACTCAACAATAAAAAGGAATGAACCATGGATTCACACAACACAGAGGAATCTGGAAACGATGATTCTGAGTGAAAGAAACCAGGAAAAAAAATTCTAATTAGATAAGGATTCCTTATTCCTCAGCCAAAAAGAATGAAACCTTCCATTTGCAATAATGTGCATGGAACTAGAGGGTATTATGCTAAGTGAAATAAGTCAGAAAGACAAATCACCTGACCTCACTCATATGTGGAATTTAAGAAAACAGATGAACATGGGGGAAGTAGGAAAAAAAAGATGGAATCAGAGAGGGAGATAAACCATAAGAGACTCAACTACAGGAAACAAACTGAGGGTCACTGGAGGGGAGGGGTGGGGGAATGCGGTAACTGGGTGATGGGCATGAAGGAGGCACGTGATGGAATGAGCACTAGGTGTTGTATGCAACTGATGAATCACTGAACTCTACCCCTGAACCTAATAATGCACTCTATGTTAATTAACTGATTTTAAGCAAAAAAAAAAGCTTCCATAAAATTCTCAAAAATGCAAATTAATCTATAGAAAGTAATGGTTGCCTGGGGCTAGAGGAGGGCCATGAGGTAGCTAATGCAAATGATAACTACATTCATGAACTTGACTTTGGTGATGGTTTCCCACATACATATATATGTATATATAAATACATATACATGTATGTATGTGTATAAATACATCTGTAACTGTAAAACCATGAAATATATATATATAGGTATACATATCTAACTCAAGTTGTATACTTTAAATAGATATAATTATTTGTCAGGTACACCTCAAAGAAGCTACCAAATAACATTAAATAAAATCTATGGGAGAAAAATTAATAATAAAGGTATCCCAGCCCTCAAGTGAGACTACAGGTAATGATTTTTTTTTTCAGCATGGCATACATCACATTAAAGTCCTTTTTTTTTTTTTTTCCGATGCAAACACAACATTAAAGTGCTTTTACCCAGATTGGGGAGCAACCTGATTGATGAACTGAGCCAGAGCACCTGCACATCAATCGTGAACTTAGTGTGGCATTTAGGTCTTAATTTTCCCTCTCACTGTTATCTATGATGTTGGGAATTCTGGATGTTTTTAATTTTCTTTTATATTTTTGTTAGGTTCCAAGGTCTCCTTCATGATCATATAATCCTTTCATAGTAAAAATTTTATTAATTTAAAAATGTTTAGCGAGGCATACCTGGGTGGCTCAGTCGTTGAGTGTCTGCCTTCAGCTGAGGTCGTGATGCCGGGGTCCCGGGATGGAGTCCCATATCAGGCTCCCCCCAGGGAGCCTGCTTCTCCCTCTGCCTGTGTCTCTACCTCTATCTCCTATGAATAAATAAAACCTTTTAACAAAAATAAAAATGTTTAATGAAAAAACCAATTTTAAAAGATCTTAGTAGAAACACTAAGTATCAAATGCTTAATAATACTTGAATACTGAGTGGAAATTTGTGCCTGAAGATGGACACAGCTATACAAGGGATTTCAGAGGAAACCACATTAGTCTGGAGAAGAGGGAATGAAGGAGACCTTAAAGAATAATTAATTCTCTTTAGTAATGCTTTCAACTAGGCTTTGATATCATCTACCGCAGATCCTTGTCTTCTCCTGATCAGTGGGGAATGGAGGAGATTCTGCTGCACCAGAGGAAGGCAAAGCAGCCTCCGGCAGTTTACCCAAAAAAAGCCCTGGGTGCAGCAGAGGTTAGTCAAACAGCTGCATTCTTTGTTATGTGCGTACTATTTTGATGGGCACTGAGGGACTGCAAGGGCAATCTGACCTTGACGGCTGCAACAGGCAGGCTCTAAAAGCGGGTGGCAAGGCACTGCCGTTCCACAGCTCTGGAATGCATGAAAAATCTTCGCTAACCTCTTGGAATAATATCACCCTTTAGAGACATCGCCTTTTTTTTTTTTTTTTTTTTTTTTTTTTTTTTAGTAATACTTTCACTACCCAAGTGTTGCCTGCAGACACAGCACAAACTTAATGGGTCACCATCAACTCACCTTTGAAGAGAGTTCTGGTTCCAAGAGATGATGCCACAGACCTGTCAAGGGCAAGAGAGAGACCACCTTGCAGAGGGGACCATCTGGGCTTCCCGCTTCGACATGCCCCCAAAACACAGAGTCACATGTGCTGAACCATGAAAGTGGCTGGGGTCCAGTCACAACCCCTCGGATCTAGGGATTGCTCGCATCTATATCTGCACATTCCTAGCTACAGTCCCTATCCAGATGTACATGGGTAAGGTGGGAGCACACCACTGACCTCGAGGAAAATAAGAGGCCACTTAGAATTCTGAAGACATGAATTTTCTCTCTTTTGGAGAAGCAAATGTGTTAAAAGTGAAGCTCAACTCTCAACAAATCCTTTCACTAATCTAAGTTTGTCTTGGCACTCCTAAAATGAAAAGATTAAGAATTTTTTTTAAAGATTTTTATTTATTCATTCATCAGACACAGAGAGAGAGGCAGAGACACGGGCAGCGGGAGGAGCAGGCTCCCTGCGAGGAGCCTGATGTGGGACTCGATCCCAGGACCCTGGGATCATGCCTTGAGCCAAAGGCAGATGCTCAACCACTGAGCCACTCAGGCGCCCCTCCAAAACTAAGAATTATACACCTCCAAGTGTACACCCTCCATGCCCTCCTCCCACCTCACTCTCCCTCCTCTCAATTCTGACTGGACAAAACATTCACAAAATTCACTAGCCTAAAAGGTAGTCGGAATATCAGCTCCATTAATAACTGATACTTAACCTCTTTTAAAAAACTAAAATAAAAGCAGGTATCTAGGGCCAAGACGGGACTTCCTTCTTACAGCTTCTTGAAATGCAGAGAGCCAGGCCTGCAGCCCAGGGTGCCCTGATATATCCCAACAGGGGCCGGTGAAGAACCTGACCCCAAGGTCTAATCTACTGAAGTAGGTCCTGTTCAGTCTGCTCACCTCATGGATATAGGCAATGCTAATCCCCTTCGCCTTTCTCACAGGTTTACAAGAAAAGCAGAACAAGAGCAGAGTCAGATCTTTGCTTTGTAAGCAAAATAACTCTACTCTCTGTGCTGTACATGAGCCATGACATTTATACTCACCAATTAGCTGCTTATCTTCTTTTTGGAAGGTTAAAAAAAAAAAAAAAAAAAAAGAGGAAGAAGATGGTCAGAGAAACAAATGTTGACTTCAGAACCAAAGTGGGCCTACAAAGGATCACGTGGCAGGCCTTGTAGAACAGAGTGTCTCGACACATAAATCCTAAAGACCTCGGCTTACTATAAAGCTCAGAGACAATAGAGATCATCAAGCTAGAGAGACAGGTGGGGAGAGAGAACTCTCAAGTCGCCTCAGTTTCTGATGGGAGATGAGCCCAGCCTTGTGGCCTTGGTAATCTGCCCATCCAAGGAGAGCCCTGCCAGCTTGCGGAACGTCTCTCATGGTGAAGTTCTAGATAATTGCTCCAGAAACCAACATTAGCCCGCTGTATCAGCTGGCTGTACCACTCACTTCTAAATGCACCCATTTACAACCCCATGGGTGCTATCTTGCTTTATTGTCCAAAGACATCATACGATGGGCAGTCACATGACAGTGACTGGGATATTACCAGTCCATGTGCTTGCCCGCATAGGTATCTCTGAGGTCTCTGAAAAAGAGTCCCTTTTATATAATACCCATTTTACAGATGAAGAAATTTTAAGTCCATTACATAACTGCCCAGCATTGACAACCAGGGCCAAAAATTGAACCCAAGGTGCCCTAGCTCCAGAGTTCATACTCAATCACTGCACTCACTGTGCTGTATTGTAAATGACCTATATAGGTTCCTAAGGAAAAATACCCTACGCAGATCAAAACAAAGAGCTTTGCTCTGGTTAGAAAATTAACCTCCACTCAGATTGCCACCCAAAGCCACAGATTTGGAATTAACAAGAGACTGAGCCATCATCGTGTCCAATCTCCAGTCCAGAACATAAATCCGGTTTGTAAAATCCCCCAACAGATTATCCATCTCCTAGTGTTTCCACAAATACCACAACCAATAAGAGGTAGTATTTACAGAGCGTATACTCTATGTGTGCCTCTCCCAGGACTTTATGGACAGTATCACATTTTGCCCTATTAGGTAAGGAGCACATAATTCCCCATTTTACAAATAAAAAAAATGATATCTGAAAGGGTAAATGATTTGTCTAGAATCATACCTTGTAATTAGCAAACTCCAAGATTGCCTGTTGGAAAGGGGTCTAGGAGTCCAGATGGAGGTACAAGTCCTTCCCAGGGATGGGCAGGGATGCCCTGTGCAGGCACAGCTGTCATCTGAGGCCCACGGTGTGGCATGTATACCCAACAGGATTGCAGCTGATGCTCCCTGTGCCATCAGTTTACTCTTTCTGTAAACTGCCTTTTTTCCCTCTCTTTTTATTTAATCTGTTTGTTTTATCTCTTACTCATGTCAACAGACATTTAATGAGCACCCGGTGTGAGCCAGAAACTAATAGAAGCATTGAGGATAAACCAGGGAGCAAAACAGAAATTCTTCCTCACATGGAATGTGTACACTGTTGGAGACAGGAGGAAAAATGTGTGTGTGCGTACAAGATATGTAAATACCCCTATTGTCTATAGATTTCTATAGGAAGATAAGATTTCTATAGGAAGATATCTATCCATCTGGATAGACAGACACAGAAGGAAATCTTTGGTATAAGTGTTATGGTAAGAAAATAAAGCAAAGTTAGAAGGATTGAGAGTGATGGTATAGGAAGGGGTGAAATTTTATCTCAGATGGTAGGGAAAGTCTTTGCTAATAGAAGGACTTATGAGCAGAGACTAAGTAGATATTTCACGTACTTTGGGGTCCTTAGATCCAGGAGGGGATGGGAGGGAAGTCAATGGGTCTCATCTTAACAGCCTTAGAGAAATGTCTATAGTTCTTCATTCATTCATCTTGTAGTATCTCAGTGATTCCAGTATGCTAGACTCTTGAAGACACCAAGAAGGAGGGCAACTAGTTGTCTGGAGTCAGGTTCCCTGGGAAACTGTCTCAGGCTGGTATTTGTGTGTAGGAAGGGGTTTTAATGGGAGCACTCTGGGGCACAACATCGTAAGAGTGCAGATGAAGCAGTGCTGGGCAGAGGAACAAGTTGACTAGTCTTATAGGGAGCTCTGGAGCTGGGATGGCCCTACAGAGGCCACGCTTTTGGACCTCTCCATCATCTAGTACCTGGACACAGACTGTTCCCAAGAATACAGCAAAACCTGGCGAGGCTGCTTCCTTCTACTGAGGGCAGTTAGAAGCAAGAGACTCCAAAAGGAATTAGCAGCCCACACTTCCAGTAACTGCAGAAGTGAGCAAACGAATGAACACCTTGCCTAGAGAGGGGTCTGGGCAAGATACCACAGCACTCACTGGGCTAACTGTCCAATGCATTCTCAGTAGGCAGGACCCTCAGATGGGTAAGAATATGTTGGGTCAGAGCATTAGGGTAAATCTCACACCATTTACCAGGAGGATTGTGAACAAGTCCCCTCCGTACCTGGACTCTCTTGTCTGTAAAATTAAGGTAACAATGGTGTCTGTTTCCTTGAGCAGTCCTAGAGATTTCATGAGGTAGTATATGTATAATGCTGAAACACCTGCCTTACCATGGTAAGCACTGAGTAAATGTTTTTTGCTCTCAGAATACTCCTCTCATATACTACTATTTCTATTTTAACAAACAAGTTTGGATAACACACTATCTTTTCTCTGGTTTGCAGTCTATACGGTTTGCACAGGGCTGGCTCCACCCCTCAAGCTCGGGGAATGGGCCTGTGAATGGGGCCTGGCCATTAGGGCAGCACAGACCTTGCTGCCAATTCTCGAACAAGTAGCCAACCTAGATTGAGATGAGGAACCCCTCCCCTGAGGCTTCCACTAGACTTTTATCAAAGTGCTTCCCCCACACACACCCCCAAAAAAATCTCAACTCAAAAGATTATATAAAGATTCTGAAATTTCTAGGAATCCTCTTTTCTAAATTTTGGAAAGTGCCAGCTCAAAAATGAAGCCAACCCAAAAGAAATAAAGCCAAAATAGGAGAGACAGATTCCTAATGACTAATTGAGTTTCTGGATCCTGTCATATCTGAAACTAGCCTTCTGGTAAGAAAAAAAAAAAAAAAAAAAAGAGGGAAGAAAAGAAGAAATTCCCTTTTTGAATTGAGTTTGAGCTGAGTTTTTTCACTGGCCATACTTGCCTAGGTAGGTAACCAGTGGCCTGGTTAGATGGCAGCAAAGCAGAACCCTCAACTCTGGCAACTGGAGCTGCTTCCACCACTCTAGTTTGCACCTTTCTATCACAAGGCCTTTCTCACTCATTTAGCCCATCAGGCCGTGTGCAGGGTCCTGGGGCTCGAAGAATGTAAGCTATGGCCTTGCACTCAAGGGATTTGCAATTTAGGGACCACTGGGCAGCAAGGTCTCTTAGCTCTAGTGGGGGCTCCCAGACCCACTGCCTCCACTGTAGAGCTATTCTTAGCAGTTGGGTGGAGCTTTCAGATCTTGGCTTGGAGAACCCATGCACTTCAGATAGCTGGTTTATTGCAGGAGAAAAAAGGGAGGAAAAAAAAAAAACAGTTGGCTCAGGTGGCTGCTTCTGAGAAAGGAGCACAGGTTCTTAAGCCTACAGATCCACAATCCTATAAGGTAACTCCTTGACCCAGAATAGCTTCAGAACAGGGAATTTTTCAGAATTTTAGAAAGCAGACAAGTTGCATTACCAGCAGCTCCAGTGAGATCTGGGACCACACCCCATAATCAAATGCATTATCAAGGCAAAACATAAATATGTACTCAAAGTGGGATAAATAGCCTCATGGATTCTGGACAGGTTTTGCCATCAAAGAATGCTGGTGCCAATGCTGTGTGGCTCAGTGGTTGAGCGTCTGCCTTTGGCTCAGTCATGATCCTGGGGTCCGGGATTGAGTTTCCCATCGGGCTCCCTGCAGGGAGCCTGTTTCTCCCTCTGCCTGTGCCTCTGTCTCTCTCTGTGTGTCTCTCATGAATTTTAAAAAAAAAAAATCTTTTTTTTAAAAAATACTGGTGCCAAACACAGTGAAATTCCTGGTTTTCAGAGCTTTCATGATCCTATTAACCCTTTCAGCTTCAACCCCAAGAGAAAGTCAGTAGGACGCTTCCCGTCCACTTCATTCTCCCTCAAGCTGTGTTTATCTCCTAACCCTGAGGAAGATCATCCTTAAAGTTCCTCTCAAGCTTCTTTCAGCCATCTGACAATGTTGGTGTTTGGGAGGAAGTTGTCCTGAACTGGTTTCCCTCCCCAGCTGCTGCCTTAGCTCCCACCCTCTTCCCACCTCACCCACACAATAGTCAATCGTTCTAAGCTTGAGCACACAGCACAACCACCCAGAGGATTTACTAAAACAGACACTGAGTTCTGCACCCAGAATTCCCAATTCAGTGGGTCTGGAGCAGGGCCTCAGAAATGCATTTGTAAAAAGCTCCCATGTACATCACTTGGATGCTGCTGGTCCTGGACCCCACTTTAAGGATCCACTGCATTACTTGACGGAGCTTCTTCATTCCACACTTCATTCGACACTGCAGTGAAGAAATCAATAAACACTCAAACCCATTTTTCATTCTTATAGAGATTAGCTCCCAAATGACCCCAGTGTGTATTTGATGGCTCACAGCTGCCTGCCTGTTTGACACATATAGAGACAAAAAGCCAGCTGGATACTTGTGAAAAGCTTGATTGCCATGGGATTTTAATGTCACCCTGAAGCCCAAGCTAGGCTCATCATTGGTGTAGGACTCAAAACAGCCATTCTAAAGGGGCTTGAAGGGAGATGGGGAGGTTCAATTTTGATTTTAAAGAAAATTTGCTGAATTGAAGTTATTTTTCCTAAACCACCATAGCATGTTGCTATGTGGTAAAAAAGATTGCATATAATTTTCAAAATTCATTAAATAAAATGCTATTTTCCTTTTAATATAAATAATTGTCACCTAACACGAGAACCAGTACATACAGATTCACTTCCTCCAGGAATTAGGGAAATCATGCAAACTCTCATGTGTTGATTTTCTTAATTTCTCTCTTAATGCTAACATCAAGATATCTTAAACATTTTTTTCCAACTCTATTCCTCCATCTTCATCTTCTAGATCTTACCTACTACCTTCAGAAGAATCTCTTCTTACTGTTTCAATTCTCAGGGGAGAAATGGCCACATCTGATAAGTAAAAGCTAGGCTAGATCTATTCAAACACAAAGCTACACATTTAGACACAAGAATCAGTACTATCAACCTCTCATATTTTTGGTGTCCTTCAATCTTTACACATCTCTCTTCATATTTCCCTGACAGTGCATAACTCCATCTCCTTTATGATTTTGAATATTCTAGTAGTACTCATCTCACATGTATCCTTACAAATATCATTTAACCTACATCATAGGTTTAATTTTGGAGGGTTAATCTGGAAATCTATTCATGATTTATAATTTTGTAAGTCAAGAGATGTACATTTTTTCTGCAACAAAGATCTACAAGCTGGGATGCCTGGGTGGCTCACTTGGTTGAGCATCTGACTCTTGATTTTGGCTCAGGTCGATCTCAGGGTTGTGAAATCCACCCCTACTTAGGACTCTCTCCCTCCACCCCTGTCCCTACCCCTCTCCTCTCAACCCTCAGCCTCATACACCCTCTCTTAAAAAAGAAGAAAGAAAGAAAAAAGAAAAGGAAAGAAAGAAAGAAAGAAAGAAAGAAAGAAAGAAAGAAAGAGAAAAAGAAAAAGAAAAAGAAGAAAAAGAAAAAGAAAAAGAAAAAGAAAAAGAAAAAGAAAAAGAAAAAGAAAAAGAAAAAGAAAAAGAAAAAGAAAAAGAAAAAGAAAAAGAGAGATCTACCAGCCAATCCATTCCTTGCTCAGGACTAAATTTCACTAGTCCTCTAAGCATAACATGTATGTTATAACAGAGTCCCTTAATGAACATAACTTAGCCAAGTTGATTATCAAGTTGAACTGTTTTTTTTCTTCCACAAAAAGATCCTTGCTTTTCAAAAGAACCAACCACAGTTTCCTTTAAATAGTCAGATGTAAAAGCATATTTTGACTCACACAAATTTTCATGCACACAGCTGTTGCTAAAAGCAAATGAGAAAATGAAATAGAAATGAAGGGTAAGTATCATCAGTCTTGTCTTAGGCCTGTAGACTCTGCCTTATTAGATTGACTCTCACTTCCTAACAGAAAGGCTCAAAGCACGTGCCTTTCCATGTGGATATTAGATTTAACCTTGGCCGACACTGCTACATCCCCTACCACAGCTCAACGATAAGTAGCCAGGTGAAACCTAGAACAAGGGATGTTTGCTGATGCCTTACACATAGGGATACCAACAGCAAGAATCACAATGTCTAAAGAGCAAACAATTTGTTTCCAAGTATGTCGTCTGTAGCTCATCCTTAGAGGAAGGGTTGTATCTCAGGAAGCTCTGTTCTAATGGAAACTAAATTCTGATTCTAATTTTAGGGTTCATGCATACCCTGTCCCTCGGGGTCTCTGACTCTAACCCTAATTGGAAATATTAAGGATGGGCCTTATAAATGGATTTTTAACATTCTGTTTCAGCCCTTAAATGCTCTTACCTCACCATAGGTCTTAACTACCCTTTAAAAACAAAATCCAGGGATCCCTGGGTGGCGCAGCGGTTTAGCACCTGCCTTTGGCCCAGGGTGCGATCCTGGAGACCCGGGATCGAATCCCATGTCGGGCTCCCGGTGCATGGAGCCTGCTTCTCCCTCTGCCTATGTCTCTGCCTCTCTCTCTCTCTCTCTATCCATGTGTGACTATCATAAATAAAAAATAAAATAAAATAAAATCTCCTTTCTAGAGAAGGACCAGGTGGGTACTTGTTGCTGAAAGACATACACCTCCCCCTCCCCCATACTCAGGCAACCTGCTTCTGTGGTAATAAGAATCCCATAACTCACTGTCTGAGAAGACCATGGGGCATACTTCTCCCTCCTATAGATGCCACTGTGCTTGAAATCACACCATCATTGATGGCCTAAATGCATATTTACTGGTGCCCCTATGTAGCAGGTGGCTCCTTAGCGGCAGGAAATGGCCAACTGGCTTCTAACCTCAGGGGACTCGGGGTCATTAAAGGGTCCCTTCTTTGGGGTCAATTATTGTTCTGTCTCTGTTACACCTGTTCATATGCAACTACCTGTGGACATAATAAGACATACTATGGATTTGTCCATCATGTCTTTCTTCCCCAACCTAAAGTATCTGAGAACAGGTAATTTTTAAAGAAACTAATTCACACAAACCTGTAGAAATAAATACAATGACCCACAGACCCGTTTGAGAAAAACAACTCTGTCACCTTAAGACTCACTTCATTGCAACCACGGCCCTCCTAGGAGCCAGAGCCATTCACCTGCCTTGACTTCAGCAAAGCACTAGATGGCACTAGAAACCCGCCACAGAAGAGCAATCGCACGCACAGACTGGGCTGACGTCTTCCAGAAGCATTTCACAGTGCTTCACATTTGCCCCCACCAGTCACTTCCTTAGAGAAGAGCTAAAGAAGCAAAAACAGATATCCTAACAAAAGAAGCACCTACCGTTCTCACTGTCAATATTCTGATTTAATGCACATGGCCAGCCACCGGGCTTCAAGGCTACTAGGCGTTTCCAAGCAACTTTGATTTCTTATTTCCTCAGATACTAATTAGAGTTTCACCTACATCCCTGACAGAAACATGCAGACTTCATATGGATTTAAAAGGCTTTGGTAAACTGTGGTGGGTTATTTAGGAATCGCCATTAGCACACAAAATGAACAGAAATAAGAACACCTGGCTTAACATGCTACCCCTTCCAGAAACATCTCTATTTATTTTTTTTATGAATTTATTTTTTATTGGTGTTCAATTTGCCAACATGCGAATGATAATAAAAGAAGTGAAAACAATCTCTTCATCTGAAGGGAAAACAACTAATGGTTGAACGTAAATCACTATGAAGAGATTTTAAGTTTCCATCTCTTCCCACTAGAAAAGTCATCTTTCATAGCTTTTATTTTTATTTTTTATTTATTTTTTTTTTTCCTTCATAGCTTTTAACAGAAAGCCCAGCCAGCTTTTCCTCCTCCTTTCCCTGACCTCAACATTGGTCGTCTGTCTGGTCTATGCAACTGACTACACTCTGATGTACCTGCTGGGCTCTTTCCTTCCCTCTCTGCCCCTCAGCAACCACATTTTCAAATTTAGGGAATCCTTCTTTCTGACCCTAAACTTAATGTTGAGGTTCTCCCTCCTAATACTCACATACTCAACAGAAATCAAGCTGACCACCAACGTAAGCACCAAAACTTAGCAATACCATTCTTTCATATTACTTTATAACTGATGAAATGTTTCCACCCAATACATAAGAGGACAAGAGGATGCAGTAAATTGCCTAAAGTCTCAGGGCTCACTGGCAGCAGGATTCAAACCTAAATGCAGATCCCCAGCACCCAGCATCCCAAGGACTATTCTGGAAGCTATAGAAGAGTCTGAAGTCCAGAATGACACTGCCTCACACCTTCACCTCCAGGTCCACAGACTTCCCATGGGGACCCAAGGTAAATTATGTCTAGAATCAGCACTACTGGGGTAGCACCCACTATTGGGGATGAAGGAGAATGAAAGTGGAAGTATTAACTCAGCCCCTTGCCACTGTTAAGTATTTAAGGGAATCAGAGAGACCTAAGATAAATTCCAGACTGTGCTGAACAAGACCCAAAGGAAACTTCCCATATCCCAGATTCAGCCTTGAATCTCAGGTACCTCAAAAAACCATGAGTTGGGGGGAGGGGGAGAAAGAGCTCTCAAGAACAGAGAGATCTGGGCACTAAAACAGGTTCTTGAATCCAGATTTCTTAACCCTCCCTGATGATGACCATCTGAGAAGTACATCCTAGGCTGTCGAAAAACAGCACCACAACATACCTTTTGCATTTCTACTGAAATCCCCTCCTAGGACTTGACAGTACACCTACTGACAGCCTTTCTTCCCATTAGACCATTCATACTAGCACTTCCTCTTTGGCACCACAGAGCTGCACACCCTTCCTGGGCCAGCCTAATCCTGACGAGCACACAGTGAACCCTTTGTAAGAGCTGGCAGTCCTTCCCCACTGGGGAGAGTCCAAGACCTGGGAAGAGATTCCCTTCCCCTAGAGTGGGAACGAGGTGCCCAGAACACCTTTCAGTCCTGAACATTTCAACGTGGGGAAGGAGGTGAACAAGAATTAAGAATTGAAGACAGCCATTGAGAAGGGCCACCACCCACCCACTGAGGGTGCAATCTTGGCAATGGCCCCTCTAAAAAAATAGACATCAGCATGATGTATTTCAGCATGAAATACCTTCATCTGAGTGCTGGGAAAATGGCCATGGCTCTGTAGGACACCCCACTCCCCACACTACTCTCCTCGTTAGATTCCATACCTAGAAAGGACTTCCATAGAAGTCATCCAAGGGCAGAAACAGAAACAAGACAGGAAGCTCATTCAATCATCCCAAGAACACATCGGGAAGCCTTGACAGAACAAAGGTAAGGCTGAGGTCACTGCTGCCCTGGGACTTCCACACCCGTGGTTGAGTCGTTTCACTATGCTTGGCTTCTAGTGCTGTCTTCACACACCTGGCTACCGAAGGACAGGGGGAGACTGGATATACACAGACACACGTGTGCAGATGTGTATGCATGTATTTAGGTTTCTCTGTAGCTGTACACATCTATACACGTATTACAACCCTTCATGAATGTAACCAAATGAAACTACAAAGGAAAAATAGCCCTACGCTCTTATAAAGCTTTCTTACCTTTATCAAAAACTGTTTCAACCATTACTATATTGTTTAATTCCAAGTCATGAGGTAAGGGCACCTGGGTGGCTCAGTGGTTAGGGGTCTGCCTTTGGCTCAAGTCATGATCCTGGGGTCCTGGGATCGAGTCCTCCATCAGGTTCCCTGCGGGCAGCCTACTTCTCCTTCTGCCTATGTCTGTGCCTTGCTCTGTGTGTCTCTCATGAATAAATGAATAAAATCTTAAAAAAAAAAAAAACAGTCACGAGGTATACTATGCAGATAACATTAGCCCTATTAGATGAGGAAATTAAACTTCTAATATATTATGGTTTGAATCAAAACTAGACTTCAGATTTAATGACTTATTTATGTCATCCTGCACCTAATAGGTCTTGCTTAATAAGTATACAATAATTATGTATCACCCAGTCTGGGATATAAACTTCCAATGTTTTATAAATCTATCTCAATTATTTTTGCTGGGGCACCTGGACAGCTTAGTTGGTTAAGTGTCCAACTCTTGATCATGATCTTGGTCATGATCTCAGGGTCCTGGGATGAAGCCCAACATCTCCATGCTCAGCAGGGAGTCTGCTTGAGGATTCCCTTCCTCTCCATCTGCCCCTCCCCCACCCCCTCACCAAAATAATCTTTTAAAAATAAATTTTAAAAAATGATTTCAGTTGATAACCCCACAGATCACTTTTTACCTCTATAATTAAAATCAAAGTAGAAATGAGCTAAAGTCATTTAGATTTTTATCTTAAAATAGCTGTTGGTCTATTATTTTCAGTCCTATCTGCTTATTAGAAATCAGCTGGGGATCTTTTTAAAAATATCAATGCCTTGGGCAGCCCAGGTGGCTCAGAGGTTTAGTCCCACCTTCAGTCCAGGGTGTGATCCCGGAGACCCAGGATTGAGTCCCACCTCGGGCTCCCTGCATGGAGCCTGCTTCTCCCTCTGCCTGTGTCTCTGCCTCTCTCTCTCTCTCTCTCTCTGTGTGTCTCTCATGAATAAATAAATAGAATCTTATATATATATAATATATATTATTATAATAATATATCTATATTATATATCTATGAGTAAATAAATAGAATCTTATATATAATATATAATCATATATATCAATAGATGATAGATAGATAGATAGATAGATAGATAGATAGATATCAATGCCTTACTGTAGAAGACTCTTAGAACAGACTGAAGCCTACCCAAAATGGAGAAGCAGCATGATGTGGTTGGAATCACACACACCAAGACTGGCATTTTAATGCCATCACTCCACTCACTAGTTGTAGGGCATGGACAAATATCTGAATCTCACTCGCCATCTTGGTCTGTGCAGAGGCTGCCCTGTTTCTCTGCCCATCCCCTCAAGTTTGGCCACTACTTTCCCACTTTCTTCTAATACCCAGAGCTACTATCAGCACTGCCTCATGTGGGTGGGGGAGTCCCACCTCATAGTTGTCAGAATTCAGTAAGAACATACATGCCTTCTCTGGGCCAGACACTGCCTGGGATATATAAAAGAATAAGACATGACCCTCCCTACCTTCAAGGAGTCCACTCCAGCAAATCATCTAACGGGTACCTGGTATACAGTAGGAGCTCAATATTTTGTTGAATGAACTAATAAGAGAATAGTAGATTATTAAATAACTATCAAGGTCTGAGCTTCACCCTGGCCAATTGAGGCAAATGTTTAGGAATAGACAGGGCAAAGCCCCACATAGGATTTTACTGTGCAACTGTGGACTTAGGGGTATGGGAGTACACAATGTCCTCCAATGTACACCTTATGCCAAATCATTTTGTACATTTTGTGTATGCACATATCTACTTCTATAATTTCAAGATCTCCAAATTTACCAGCTATGTAAGGGTCATTCTTTTCACAAACATTCAGATACAGGAACTCAAGCCACTATCTAACATTTGGTGAGAAACCCACTCACTTCCTTGATTTTTGAGGCATCCAGGAAGCACATTTTCCTGGTTCATCTCACTCTAAATCCCCACAATTGCCAGTTTCTCTGTCCCACCTGCCATCTTGCTTCCTGCAGAGGCTAGCCTATTCCCTCAGCCCATCCCCTCACCTTTGGCCATGACTTTCCCACTTTCTTTCAATACCCAAAGCAATTACCAGCCCTGCTTCATGGACCAAAGCTTTACTAAAAGTATAATAGAGGATGACTGCAGCTCCTAAAAAAAACTTTGGGGCAACCCAGGTGGCTCAGCGGTTTAGTGCCCACTTCAGCCCAGGGCCTGATCCTGGAGACCTGGGATCGAGTCCCACATCGGGCTCCCTGCATAGGGCCTTCTTCTCCCTCTGCCTGTGTCTCTGCCTCTCTCTCTCTCTCTCTCTCTCTCTCTCTCTCTGTCCCTATGAATAAATAAATAAAATCTTAAAAAAAAAAAGCTTCTCAGGAGATTCCCACTGCCCGGTTGGTTTGTGTGCTTGCTTGTTTCCCTTAATCGTCAATAATTTTCTGCTTTGCTGTATCCAACTAGACTTTTCCACCATCCTTCCTTCTGTCATAGATCCTAGGATTCCTCACCACCTTCTCACCAAGATTCCACCCAGGAAAGCTCACAGTCCCTCGATTTTATTACACAAAGCAGTTTAGCACTTTGGTCTCCTCCTGTAGATCATTCTAGGAGGCTTAACTTTTTCTTGTTTTTCACCAAAATATTCCATCCAGTATTTTCCTAAACAAAAGGTTCATCACCTTTAGCATCTGATGGAAGCTTTAAAATTGCTGTTTTTCTTTGATCTTTCACAGACAATTTGTAGATAGTGTTCTCTTCCCTCATGACTAAGTATATATGTAGACAGATACACACATAGATACAGGTAGGCTTGGGAGCAGAAGGTCATTGGCTGTCATGTGTAAGAATGGTTACAAGCTGAGGGAACACAGGACATGACAGGGACATTTTGGGGAGTACAGAGAGAAGAAACCACTCTAAAGCATGTGGAGACAGCCTGAGGCAATCAGGTTGTTCTGAGAAGCACCCAGAAAAGGCCCACAGGTGGGCCAAAGTAGTTGAGCACTGAGCCATCAGAGAACGTCCCAATGCCTGTTTCACCTCTAGGCAACCTGAGATCTTGCCTCAAGCAATAAAAAAAATATTTACCAAGAGCCCTCCCTGGCCTCCACAAGTGACACACTCTGAGAGGGAGGGGATCTACACTCCTGAGCAGCTATTCAGTGCCAAACACTGAACTGAGTACTGTTACCATAACAAGATTTTGAGGCAAGGGATGAAAGAATTCTTTGGGCAGGATGCTTTCTGGACATCCCCTATATCCCCAAATTGCACAATCTTGCTAATGAGCTTTTTATTAAAGGATGGCAGTCTCCTACTCATGACCCTCAAGGTCTTAATTAGCAAGCCTGACAATTCTGGATTATATGTATAAGCAGCTGTTGCAGAGTTTGGCCGAATATACAACCAAATCAGAACGATTCCAGGAACAGGATATCTTACCATGAGGAATGATCTAGAATTTGGGGGCTACAAAAGAATTCAAATCATCTAATTTACCCCTTATGACAAGAAATCAGGGTCCAGGGGACACATCTCTTACTAGAAGCTCTTGGCTTCTTAGTGGCATGGCTAAAACTACTTGGTCTCCTGGCTTCCTGTTGAGGGACTTTTTGTGAACACACAACCTATTATAAGATGTATCATTAATCTTTATTTTTTTATTAGTAGTGGCCTTAAGATATAAAACAATAACAAAGCCGTGATGGAGAAGAAATACATTTCCTAACAAGTGTCATTTCCTTTATGGCTACACTGCCCAGTTCTGTCTTTCTCCCTAATACCACACCCATCCATCTACCCCAACCCCACCAAATATTATATCGCAATGACAGAAGACAGAACAAGTCTTCATGCAACTGGCCATGAGAACAGCCTAGAAAAAGGCCATGGTTCAGTCTGACCCCAGAATGAATTAACAAAAAAATTTAGGGCCTTGAATAAAACATGGCCTTAGTCTTGTGGGCTTAAGAGATTTTATCTCAACACATTTTTCTCAACTTTATTACCTCTAGGTCTGCTACTTGCTCTACTAAAGATATCAATGTCAACCTTGCCTCTTAAAGGATGAGCTTATAAAATTCCCAGAATTTAGTGAAGATACCAGGCAATCCTCAAAGGAAGTATATCTCAGCCACAAAAAAAATAAAAAATAAAAATGCATAAGCTTTCCAAGCTAGGGCATGATGAGCAGTACAGTGATTTGAGTGGGAGTCAGGAGACCTAGATCTAGTCCAGCTCTTTTAGGGACACAAAACATTGTCCCTGTGGGTCTTGCTTTCTTCAGATAAACTCAAGAACTTTGAACTAATAATCCCTAAAGTTCTTCCATTCACATTTCTACACTTTCATATAGTCATAAGGACATCCTCTGTCATGATCTGAGTGGTAGGACTTAGGTTGGATCATCCAGAAGACTAGATATGCCTCCATAGGCCACCTTGGCAAAGCACTATAAGAAACTGAACGTTGCTAAGAAAAATTGACATTGAAAGAATAGGGTCTTTTTATTGGAATTTGCCCAGGTCCCTGCTGGACTTGGAAAGAAAGCCTCAGAAGTGCAGTGGCCATGGGCCTTGACTGAGGCTGTGGGGTTCTTTACCCACAGCTCAAGCACTGCCTCCCCCAGCATAACAGGGGCCTCCTCTGATACTGGCTCAGATGGTACTCATCTGGCCTGACCTCTCCCTCACACACACACACTATTTTCCTTGGAACTTTCCCTATAAACACTTAACTACAGCCCAGCCCTGCCCTGCTTATCTTAAATGAATGTACCAGGCATGGCTCCTCCTGGTCCAGAGCTAGGAAAATAAAAACACAAACAAGTCATGGCTACTTGAGGGAGGGCTTTCTAGACAGTGAAGAAGAGGCAGAGAAGACACAAAAAAGGAAGAGGTCATTGGAAATACTGAATGGAAGACCCAAAGGAAGGTTAGAGTGCCAATAACTTTTGGCTGTTGTTAAGTCAGGAAGGAATTGAGCAGTGGCCTCTCTACTACCCATACGTGAGATTAATTATGGAAGATGATGGGTAAGTTGCATGTTTGGCTAGCAGAGTGTACATTTCTCAAGTGCCTATATTCAAGAGGCCTTCACCCTCCACACGTAATTTGGTGCCGGACACTATGGCAGCCTTCCAATTCAGCATTCAGAGCCTCAATTTCAAATATGGCAAAAATGTTGAAATTAGTGTGACCCTGATAGAAGCGAACACATCAATGGTAATAGTTAGGATGCAGTCTATATATTGCAAAGCTCAAAGGTGGCAAAAGAGCTCCATTATGTTTTTCCCTTTCTCCAATCCATCACAGAATTTGAGTCATACCAAGTGTTATATATGTTTGTATGTTGAAGCCCTACCCTCTAATATGATATTATGTGAAAGGAGGGCATTTGGGACATTAGGTTTAGAAGGGGTCGTGGGGGTAGGGCTCCCATGATGAAACTAATGTCCTTGTAAGAAGAAAGATCCGAGCACTCTCCATGAAGAGATCATATGAGAGGACAGTGGCTTACAAGCCAAGGGAAGAGACCTCAGAATGAAACTTCCTTTGCCAGCACCTTGACCTTAGACTTCTAGCCTCTAGAACTGCAAGAAATCCATTTCTATTACTTAAGCCAGCCAGCCTAAGATATTGTGTTATGGTAGCCTGAGCTAATACACCAAGACTCCGAAGTCACAGTCCTTCAATAAACTGCTCTACCAAGGCCTCAGGTGCATGCGATGATGCATAGGAGGTCTCGAAACCAGAGTTTAATGGACACCACAAAGCAGATTAAACAAATCCTGAGGGTCACTGGTTATGGAGTAGAATTTTCCAGACAAACAGACCTCTGCTGCCTCCTCATTTCTGTCTTTAATTTCTAGCACAGGGATTCCTTGACAGACTGAGAGGCAAGCCTGAACTCCTGACTCATCTGACCATTTAGCTTTCCCCTCATGATTTGCAGCACACCGTTTAGTTAGGCGCTAGGGATTTTTTACATGTGTTTTATTGTTTTAATCTCTCTTCTCCCTGAAGATTAATCATAAGCATCTGAAGCACACAGACCACACCTCACTTGTTTCCAGCCTCCACAAAGCCTGGCATAATATTTACCATATAACAGGAAATCAATATGGATATGATTTATTGGTCAAATAAAGAAGAACTTTTGTGGTCGGGTGAAGAATTTTTAACTTGTGTTAAGAGAAGGCCGGCCTTCTTTTACAGACAGGCTGAAGAGTTTTGCTCTCGCTCCTCAGCACCTAATAGCAACAATTGTTCATATCTGCCTATCACTTTGAAGTGCACAAACGACCTTCAAACATTCAGGAAAGTTCCCTTTCCCCCCACAGATCTGACAAGTATGATCCTCAAACCAGAGCCTCTCAGGGTGGAGGTGATCATCAAGCTCACCTCACCAACCACCACCTGTCTTCCTCCAATCCTCTCAAACACTTCAGGTTTGAGACCACCAAATCTAGCAAAATTTCCATGGTCAAAGTAAAAGAGTCCTCTCTTAAAAGTTCTATCTACTCACAGGTAGGAATCCTAAGGAAGAATATCTATACATGACTTAGAAGAATTAATTTTCTTGCGGAGATGGTCAGATTCCTCACATTCAAAACTCCTTCTTAGTTGAGAGCTAGCTGGAGTCCTTCATCCCTAGAAAGGTTCAAGAAGCAGACTCTATCCTGGGGTGTAACCCCACATATAAATTAGAGTGAAAGTCTCTTGGAGACAGATAAATTACCTATTTCTTTTATAAAACCAGACAGTTTTTATGGGAAAAGTCAATCACGAAAGGATAACATCATGTCCTTAGGCAGAGGGGTGTATGCAAAAGAGGAAGGAGGTTGTCAAAATGCCTTTGCCCAAAGCTCCAAACAAATCTCCAATTTGTTACACCCAATGAGCGCTTTCACTGTGCAGGCAACCCCCAAATCGGAGGTCAGGACGGGCATGGTTTCAAAACTGAACAAACAGAACAGATCTACTTCAATACAAGGACAGAGCACTTCACACTTCAGAAATGTCAGAATTGCTCATGAAATTTTACGTATAAAATTATACTGGGTCTTCCTGCCATATATATTTCTTATGACAGCAGTGAACCAAAAAATTTGACGGGTTTGCCCTCGTAGCAGCAAGGCTGTCGGTAGAATCATGCTGCTTGCCCCTTCTCCTTTCCGCCTCTGAGCACAATGAAAGAACAGCATTGTTTGTTTTCTGATAGAACAGCACTGGACCCACGAGCAGCAGAGCTGGGTGCTGCAAGTCCTGGATTCTGGCCCATGAGTCATGGCTGCGTCATCACTGAGTAGATAGGCCTGAGGCAAGTTACTTAACCTCTCAGAGTCTGGTTCTTCATCATTCTCTGGGGATCCTATCTATTTTATTCAGGAGTCTTGAGGACTAAATACTGCCTACAAAGTACTTAAGCACCGTCCTCAGTAGATATTCAATAAATGGAACTTCCCACCCTGTCCGCACTCCCCACTCCACACCATCCCTTCTCTAGGGCTTTTCCTACGCCCCTTAGGAACAACTCTGCCAACCCTGAAGATGCTACCTAACAATCCCAACCACGTCATTGGAGGAGCAGTCACTGAGTCAAAGTAAGGTGGGCATAATTTCCTCAAGTTTCCGGAAACACATTTCTCAAGGAATTTATGAAACAAGATATCAAGAAAAACAAGACATCAAGAACTGTTGTCTTGATTTGCACAGAGCAGAAGCCTATGAGATATTTTGTGTGATAAATGGTTTTCGTGCCTTTGGGGTCTTAAAAAAAAAAAATCAGTGTCCTATTTAAACCAGTAAGATGACTTCTAGGTCTCCTCCCTCGGACTTTATGCTCCTGGCAATCAGGGAGTTTCTACATCACCCGGGAAGGACTCTCCAATATTAGCAGAGGAAAACCAGGCCAGGAGAAACTCTACTCTTCTCCTTTCCTGACTTAGCAATTAAATCAGAGACTGTTTTAGTCTGTTTCTGTGGAAACCCACCCCCACTTCCCAACCCTTCAATAAGGATCAGCCATTATTTAGCTGGTTTCAAACTCCATCAGGTGTTATAAAAAAAAGAAAAACACCAAACAAATTTAAGATCTATTTATTCCAGAGAGTATGTACAGGGGAGAGGGGCAGAAGGAGAATCTCCAGCAGACTCTGCACTGAGTGTGGAGCCCAACGTGGGCCTCAGTCTCATGACCCAGAGATCATGACATGAGCTGAAATCAAGACTCTGACAACCAACTGTGAGACCCAGGCACACAAGGTGTTAAACTTTTCTAACTGTGAAGGAGCAATTAGGGGCACCTGGGTAGCTCAGTGGTTGAGCGTCTGCCTTCGGCTCAGGGAGTGATCCTGGGGTCCTGAAATCAAGTCCTGTATTGGGCTTGCCACAGGGAACCTGCTTCTCCCTCTGCCTATGTCTCTGCCTCTGTGTGTGTGTGTATGTCTCTCATGAATAAATAAAATCTGAAGGAAAGAAAGGGTGAGGGGAAAGAAAGAGGAGGAAAGAGCAAGCGAGCAACTGTCCTGATTTCAGGACCCCGAGGGAAGCAAGTCCATGTTAGGTGGCCCACCCCCGCTGAGTTTACACAGAAACACAGACCCTCAAAATCTTCTAGTTTCTCACCAGCAACAATTTTGTCTGTTCTCACTGTTGCTAACTTTCTCTCGCTCCCCAGGTCTCCTGCCCAAATACTCATGTTGGTCTTTGCATTGCCTACTATCTTGTTTTTACCTTTCCCAGATCACTTACTACGTTCTGATGCGTGTCCCAATTATTTAGAAAGGTGCATGTCCTCCCCGGTAAGCAGTGGGCACCCTGAGAGCAGGGACCCTATCTCACTATCTCATTTGTCATCACCCCTCCCCTGACCTTCAGCCACTACCCAATGCCTGGCCCACCATGAACATCCAATGCAGGCTGTTGAATTCCTTGATCACAATTCTTATAACTTCAGTTGTCCATATGTACCTAAAAACCAAGTCCCAGGGACCTCTCACTTTGCCACGGCGTCAGGAGAGAGCATTTGAATAGACCTCAAAGAAAAGAAGGGCCTGGACGCCTGGGTGGCTCAGCAGTTGAGTGTCTGCCTTTGGCTCAGGGCATGATCCTGGAGTACCGGGATCAAATCCCACATGGGCTCCCTGCATGGAGCCTGTTTCTCCCTCCCTCTGCCTGTGCCTCTGCCTCTTTGTGTCTCTCATGAATAAATAAATAAAATTGAAAGAAAAAGAAAGAAAGAAAGAAAGAAAGAAAGAAAGAAAGAAAGAAAGAAAGAAAGAAAGAAAGAAAGAAAGAAAGAAGAAAGAAAAGAAAGAGAGAAGGGTCTGGGAAGAAAGGAAGCCAAAGAGAAGGCCAAAAAGCTTTCTTCTGCACTATTCACCATACTTCACCATACTTCATCCCTCTGCCCACCACATCCGCCCTCTGGTCGCCTAGAGCTACACTACCTATTTGACTAGGATCAGGGACCGGTTTTACCTGAAAAGCAGCTCAGCCACACTGAGGCTTTTTTTTTTCAAAGAATTTATTTATTAATTATGAGAGACACACACACAGAGGGAGAGGGAGAGAGGCAGAGAGAGAAGAGAGAAGCAAGCTCCATGCAGGGAGCCCGAAGTGGGACTCAATCCCGGGTCTCCAGGATCACACCCCAGGCTGAAGGCAGACGCTGAACCGCTGAGCCACCCAGGGATCCCAAACACACTGAGACTTTCAAAGGCTTCCCAGATCTCTAATGAGAAGGACAACTGCATTCCCATTCAGGATCCTTTTTTACCATGGTCTCAAAGCATTGTCTAACTAAAGAAGCAAACTTTATCAAATCACCTGTTTGGTTCACCTCCCACCCACTATTCCTAACATTGAGGTCTTTGGAGCTGAGCCCCCGAAGGGTGAGGGTGTCCCGCAAAGTTGTGACTGCAAACACTATGTCGGTGCATCCACCCCTCCACCGGGCTAGGTGGCTCGCAAGCTAGCCCAGCGCTGCTACGGTCACCAGTTTGACACAGGATGTTGCCTGGGAAGAAATGCTGGGAGCCCTTTTGCAGTGGCTGCAGCGATGTTTCTGACCTAGGTTCCCACAGCCAGAACAATGACAAGGCTCTTTTCAATTCCCTTTCTTTCCCCGAAGGTTTGGAGAAGTCTCCTTCATGAGGCCTGGCTGAGTCATAGACAGACACAGGGTTCTGGACTGCTCCCCACACATCCCTCACGGGTAGGATGCCCCAGGCATTTGCCTCACAAGGGCGGGCTCTTTACAAAAGCAAGAGAGGCATTTTTCCCTTTTAGGGCTGAGGGTGGCTCTGACCATTAGAGTATGTTCCATTAGCAAGAGCAGCCAAAGATTAGAGAGAAAGCCCAGTTTCCCTCCACAATGATCCCACCCAGTAGTAATTTGAAAAGGCTGAGCAGCCCAGCTCTGTGGCTACCTCTGAATTTAATCTGGCCAGGGCTCTATACTTCTCAGAGACAGCAGGAACCAAGACTATAAACTGGTTACAGATGCTTATACAGACTCCCTCCATCTCCCTCTACCCCAGACTTGAACAACTAGGAGACTACCTGGGGATTGTCACCTCTGTTACAGTTCTCCTCATCCCATGTGAAGGTACACAACACAGTACATCCTGGGCTCCCACGACAAAGGCACAAGGATAGGTATATTCACCCAACATGATTTGTGGCCACACCAGTCACCCAGCTGCTGAAATAGCAGCCCAGAAGTCATTCTCATTGCTTCGTCTCCCCCTGTATCCAGTGGGTTAATTCTAAGTGGCTCTTACTCTTCCTTTCCCCTTTCTGCCATTGCTAGGCTACGTCCAGCTGATTTGTACTAGGTTCACTGCTTTTCTCTTTGAACGTCCTTCCACAAAGCTGCCAGAGTAATGTTTGTAATGTTTAAGTCTAATTTGATCATTCCCTTGCTCAAAATTCTGCAGCAATCCCCCATTCAGCGTGGGGATAAAAACTGACTTTTTCAGATTCAGGATTTGGTCCTCCCCGACTTGTCCATCCACACTTTGTAGCTCACCTTCTCCTGTGACTGCAGGGACTCAAATTGGCTTTGGGCTCACTCTAACTGCTAAACTCTTGCATTCCTCCAAAAGAGTTCCCTTCCCTAGAATGCACCTGCTCTCTGGCTTGTTCCAAATTTTTGAGACCTCCAAATATTCGACTGACTTGCCTACTTGCATTCTTTTTCCCACTCCCAAACCAGGACATATGTTAGTTCATTCTTCTCTATGTTCTGTTTCTTTAGCCAGCCAAGGTCAGCAGACGTTTAAGGAGTTCATTTTCTTTGCTCCTCCATTTTTCAAGCAAGAAAACCTTAAAGGGTGTCCCACAGGGTGGAACCTGAGAGTGAAGAATGTAGTGGAAGGCAGAACAAAGCAGCAAAGAAAAACTGGGTTCTTGGTATCTTTGAGTGACTGAACCACGCCTGTCTGGAACCCACTCTATATCTAGACTTTTCAATTATATCAACTAACAAATTCCTTGTATTATTTAATGCTGTTTGACGTGGGTTTTCCAGCTCTTGCAGCACAGGGTACCTTATCTGATGCAGCAGAAATAGTATTCTCTTTGGGTGGGGGGGAGCAGCTTTCCTTAGAATAAATGATAAAATAAAACCAAGGGGGTTCAGTAAATGTGGCTTTAAATAGAGTCGAGATGTTTGAATTCCACGCTATGATTTCATTTGTATGTGGAATCTAAAAAACAAAACCAATGAACAAACAAGAAAGCAGAATCAGACCCACAGATACAGAGAACAAACTGACAGTTGCCAGGGGTTGGGGGAGGTGGGCAAAATGAGTGAAGGGAGCTACAGGCTTCTAGTTATGGAATGAGTAAGTCATAAAACAGGGATAAAAGGCACAGCATAAGGAATATGGTCAGTAGTATTGTGATCCTGTTGTATGGTGACACATGGGAGCTACACTTGTGGTGAGCATAACAATGTACAGAGCTGTCAATCACTATGTTGTACACCTGAAACTAACTTAATATTGTGTATCAATTATAGCTCTGTTAAAAAAAATTCATCAGTGGGGATGCCTGGGTGGCACAGTGGTTGAGCATCTGCCTTCGGCCCGGGGTGTGATCCTGGAGTCCCAGGATTGAGTCCCACATCGGGTTCCCTGCATGGAGCCTGCTTCTCCCTCTGCCTGTGTCTCTGCCTCCCCCCCCCCGCCCCCCGTGTGTCTCTCATGAATAAATATATAAAATCTTTAAAAATAATTGAACAGTAAAGCTAAGGTATGAAAAAAATCCTAAAAGCAGCTTGAATTCTAAATGAAAATTTGCCTCCAACTTTTGGGGTCCCGGCTTCATTTTTCTGCCTATAAATTAAGTATATTCTTACCAATTCCTAATTTATAATACAATTGATAGGAATAAATTATAGAAAAATACCTTAGTCTGTTTGAACTGCTATAGCAAAATAGCACAGACTAGGTGGTTTATAAACAACAGAAATTTCTCACCGTTCTGAAAGCTGGAAGTCCAAGATCAGGGTGCCAGTGTGGTCCATTTCTGGTGAGAGCCTCTTTTAGTTTGCAGACCACCAATTTGTTGCCATGTCCTCACATCATGGTAGAAGAGGTGAGCATGCTCACTGAGGTCCCTTTTTTTTTTTTAAAGATTTTTATTTATTTATTCATAAGAGACAGAGAGAGAGAGAGAGAGAGAGAGAGACAGGCAGAGGGAGAAGCAGGCTCCATGCAGGGAGCCTGACGTGGGACTCGATCCTGGGTCTCCAGGATCACACCCTGGGCTGAAGGCCATGCTAAACTGCTGGGTCACTGGGGCTGCCCTCAGAGGTCCCTTTTATATGGGCACTAATCCCATTTACAAGGCCTCTACCTTCATGACCTAATCACCTCCCAAAGGCCCCAAATACCATCATCTTGGGCTTTTGGTTTCCACCATAGGATTTCAGGCCATAGTGAAAGAATTTTGCTGCTCCTCCATGCACTTGCATTTGGTCATTTAAAAAACATTGCTGAGCATTTATTATGTGCTTAGCAGTGAGTGTCATATATATATGGACACACCCGAGATATCCTCTAGGCTAGGGTTTGGCAAACCACAACTCACAAGCCAAATCTGGTCCCCGTCCTGTTTTTGCAACTAAGTTTATTGGAACTCGGCTGTGCCCATTTGTTTACAGACCATCTATGGCTATATTCATGCTGTAACAGCTGAATTGAGTAGTTGCCACAGAGACCATATGACCCAAAAAGCTTAAAATACTTACTATCTGGAACTTCCCAGAAAAAGTTTGCCAACCTCCACCCTGGGCTATTTGCCACAGCTAAAAGTTCTGGTTACCATAAACCCTCCTTCCCCGAAGAGCCATAGTGAAGTATACTTCATCAACTTTTGTGTAACACAGTCCCAAATACCAAATTACACGCCTCGAGAAAGAAGAAAGTGTTCTTCAACATATATTCACTCGAAAGAATTTTGAGTTTCCAGAATTAACTGGTACCACAAATGAGATGCAGGCCCCGTGAACGATCATTAGGATCCTCCTTGAGAGATGGGCAAAACTCATCCCAGCTGGTATCAATGAAAAACCAAGTGTGGACAATATGACTCATGAACAAAGAAGAGAGGTTTAGTTTTTCTCTCCTCCATCCTCTTCCCCTGGTGCAGTTTATTTCTCAGAATAGTGATCTGATTTCAAGTTTCTTGGATTAGAAGGGAAAAATAAACACTGGCCCATTTCTAAGTATTAATGCAAAAGATGAAATCTAGAAATTAAGTCCTTGATCTTTTTCTTTTTTCCTATATTGGTCTGTGGTGACTCACAGATTAGCTCCTAGCCTAAATATCCTGATTTCCATTGTGCACTCCAGGCTTTCTCAAAGCTCTATTCAGGTGCTAGAGGGATTAATGCCAAAATCACTCACATTTTTGTACATTGGAGTGAAAACAGCACAGGCTGTTGAACCCAACAGAGACCTATGTGAATTTGTTTTGCCACTTAGAATGTATATGACAGGGGCGCCTGGGTGGCTCAGTGGCTGAGTGACTGTCTTCAATTCAGGGCATGATCCCTGGGTCCTGGGATCGAGTTCTGCATCGGGCTCCCTGTTCTCTCCCTCTGCCTATGTCTCTGTGTCTCTCCTGAATAAATAAATAAAATCCTTTAAAAAAAAAAAAAGAATGGATACAACCCAGAAGAATGTATTTTTCTTCTCTGAACCACACATTCCTCAATAGTATGCAGAATGCTAATTCCTATTTTTTCTAGTCCTTGGAGAATCAAATGAGGTCACACCTGAAAATATCGAACACAGTTGCAGGCACAGAGCTTGTTTTCAATAAACACAGCTTTCTTCCTGCTTTCCTTCATCCTTCTACACAGGAGAAAATAAAAAGCATACCCTACTCTGAACAAGAGAATCACAGCCTCCTATTGTTTTGAGTCTTTCCTGTGTTAAAAGAGAAACACAAGTTAAAAGCTGAGAGATACAAAGAGATTTAATTGTGTTCTGGGACTTTCTCCCCATTACTCCAACTCCCAGCCCCAAGATTAAAGATGAGAGTAGGTTTCCATTTCTAAATGAAGGGAATGCTGCAGGCATCAATCAGTAGTAACCAGTAATGGAAACTTGGCTGCTAGTACCTTCTCCGAGGCTGTCTGACACATTTGGATCTAATTGGCAGTCTGCTTTGGAGCAGCCAAAAAATATAGTGTCATACACATCACAGATCAAAGCGGAGGCAAGCTTGCTAGCAGCCATGCAGCTTCTATTGCCAGAATCAGGCAAGCAGGTCTGTGGGTTTTGTTGAGGGACAGGTAAAGGCTCACCACCTTATTTCAAGAAAACCTCTAAAATACCCTGTTTTAGCTAGCTTGGACCCAAAACAGGAAGGAACAAGAGAAAGCATTCAGGGTAGCTGGCAGCTTGGGTGGTCAGAGAGACCAACTTATTTTCATCTTGCCATGAAGCATGTTGGAAATTAATTAATATTCTCTACTGGGCTTTGACATAATGAGTGACTTAGACTTTTCAATAAGAAATATGCCTCAGCCTGAGGCTCAGGAATGTCAGTTATACCTAAAAACATTCTTACATCCATTATTTGTAGGATAAAACAAAATTTCTCCTTCAACTACAAACCAACAAAAAGAATGCTTCTTTCTAATTCTGACCTTACACAAAAATACTGACTCCTCAGAATTTAAAGATAAATGTTCCCATTGAATACTGTTTATCTTTCTAATGTCACAGCCCCCCTAAAAGTTACAGAACCCTCCTTTCAGATAAATATGTACACAACACAATTTTGCATATAATTTCAGTATTGACAGACTTCCTGAGGACCTCCCAGGGATTCCCCTGGGCTCCATAATTCTTAGATTATACTTCCTAAATTAAAGATTCCTGTATCAAAAGTATTAAATAGAGGGACAGAACCACTTACTAAATGAAGGTTTACTCCTGAAGGCCTGTCATTACTTCTAATTTGTGCCAGTCATTGTCAATTACCTACTCCTATAAGGACCCCCAGCTCACCAGCCAAAGATTACTACAGTCTGGTGTCTTCCTGGTCTCAGAATCCCATGGAATATCTGCCAGACAAATCAAGGGGGCTATGGCCCAAATTCCTAGATAACTTTAACACAAAACAATGAAGACAGTGGAAAGCCTTCAGACATAGGAATTATTCATTTACTCCACAAATATTCACTGTACACCTATTACTTTCAAGGCATTAAGGGTGCCAAGTGAACAAGACAGCAATGATTTCTGCCTTCATAGAGTTTATATCTATGTTATAAAGTTGGCCCTACATTTACCATATCAAGTTATCCAAAAATATTGCAAGACTTGATTTTCTCATAACAGATGATTATCATTTTCACCTTGGTAAGTGGCCGTAAATATTGTTTTAAATGGTAATGCCAATGCACCTGATTCACAGTGGACTTTCAAGTATTGTCCATTATTATTGTTATTAACACTACTATTACTAATGGCAAGCATCTATTCTTCAGATTATGTATCACTGCTGAAAGATCTTACAACATCCCTACTCTTATTGGGTTCATACATATTACCAAAGTATTGCACAAGCATTGGAGGAAATGCCAAAGAGGAGGTTCGGGCTCAATTCTACAGTTCTGGACCTTCATGTACCAGCCTCAGTTGGGTTGTTTCCAGAATGAACTTTCATTATTACTCATTGATCACTGTGGAATTGCTCCTTGTTTAAGACAGTTCTTTCAGCATGAGTGACCCTCTTCTTTATAAAAGCTGGTATCTTCCCTCTTCTAAGAGGCTCCTGTATTTTTTTAAAGAAATTCCTTTTTATTCAAGTTGCTGTTATTTTCCACTTCAGTCTCCAGCACTCAAATATCCTATGTCACAAGGTAGCTTTTAACACTTGGGTGACTCCATCCTAAACCACATCACCTGCTAAACGTCCTTGAAACTGAGAAGCAGCAAGTTTGTAGAACCAAAATATCTGCAATCCAACCACCAGGAACTACCCACTGCCTTGATTATAGGAAGTGTGGCTGTCTGACATCTGTTTTGAACATCAGACATTACACTTGGAATGTGTTCCATTCTATGGGATACTTCTAGAATATTAAAATCAATCCTAAAGGGCTATAAATTCATTTCAACTCCTACCTGTGAGAAGTCCTGCATTCCTGTTGGGAAGACTAAGGCTACAAATATAATGAGAGGAGGAAGAGGACTAGAGAAAGATAATGACAACCAGAGTTACCATGGAGGGATCAGCAAGATGTTGGTCTAGTTAACAAAGGAAACACAAATCTAGGATTCTAGAAATAGAAAACAAACAAACAAAAAAAATCCATCAGCCTTTGGGGCATAGAAACAGCACCTTGAAGTCAGACATGTCTCTAAATTTTAGTCGTCAAGGGAAATACCAAAATGGAAATGTTACACATTTTCTAAGCAACTATTGGGAGAAAGTAAACCAGTTGACCACCTGTAGAATATAAGGGATGAACATTGAAATATGATGTGAATTTTCTTTTTTTTATTTTTTAAAGATTTTATTTGTTCATGAGAGAGAGAGAGAGAGAGAGAGGCAGAGACACAGGCAGAGGAAGAAGCAGGCTCCATGCAGGAAGCCCGATGCGGGACTCAATCTGGGGTCTCCAGGATCACACTCTGGGCTGCCCGCGGCGCTAAACCGCTGTGCCACCAGGGCAGATGATCCACTTCAGAAGAAGAGTCACAAAAATCTATCCTATTATATTAATTATCGGTGTGGTTGACTCTAAGCCCTAAGTCCACTCTTCATCATCTGTTCTGTAGAAATGATACGGGCCTTTTAAATATTTCTTCTTTGCCAGTTGGTACAATGCTGAGCTTTCTCAGTGGAAAGAGAGGAGGGACACTGGAGAAAAAGAGGGATTTTTCTCCTCATGGTGTGGTAAGCCCATTTTTGCCAGACTCCTACAGGTCCTGACTTCTCCAGCATGGGTACCTGCAGTACATGGCTTCAGCATATCCAGCTCTGCAGTGAACCGTCCCTATAATGAATGTCTTCTTCAGCACCTGGTTCCTACAGTGTTTGGGGGCAGCCAGCAGCACTCAGTGGCTAGTTGCTTTTCCTGCACTCCCTCAGTTGGCCTTGCAGTGAATTGCAGGACGCAGAGCTTCCCTGTGGATGGCACCACAGCACCTCAGAGGGTGGATCTCCAGCAAGACCCACACAGCATCTAGATGACTCTTCCATGATCCAGTGAGCCAAAGCTGAGCTCACCCCAGTGAAGTCTCTACGTCAGCCCTGTTGGAGAGGGAACACTCCATCCCAAACCTGGATGGAACAACTGCCCCTTATATCTGATTTTTGAATTATCCTGAGTTCTCTTTACTTCTTATAGGCCAGTTTCCCATTATTCTAATCGTCTATTATAGATACTAAGTCCTTATGTTAACCTTCCTTTATTCTAATTATTACTCTGTGGCTCTGTCTTCTGGTTGGGTCCTGACTTATACATTTGGGAACCATTTGTGAATTCATTCGGGGCACAAAAGCCATTGTTTTAAGGAAATAAGGTGCTATTTCTTCAAGTAGAGGACCACAGAACTAGCATGTCAGAAATGATAAGAATCACTTCCTTATTTGTACCATTACTCCACCTAGAATAAAATTGTAGTTAGGACGCTGTGCTAAATTATTTAATCACATGTCTATCCATTTAGAGCCTGTTCAGGGCATAGCTCATATATTATTTGTTGTATCCTATACACCCAGGAAAGTGCTTAGTACACAAGAGGAGCTTCACAAACAATTTGTCCAAGATGAAACAACTACTTAATTTCAGAACTAATGTATTCTAGTCTGCTTTCCAAAGCCTTATTAACATTTAACCTTTAAATTCTCAAGCGATTGGATGCTCTATAATTAAAAAACTCTGGGATAGGTGATGTATTAAGTGTTCTCTATGATTAATACTGGACTCTTCCTCCAGGTTGGCTTGGGTTCATTCTTTCCTGTGAATATTATTCCTGAACTATTATTTGCTAGAAACCATATGCCATCTTAATCAGATGTTGTATTTATCTCCGTGTGAAAACTTTGAAGATTTAAAAGCAGATGAAATTGTGCATGAGGGAAGAAGGGAATAGAAAAACTCTCTGTGCCCTCTACTATAGGCATATTAAATAAGAGAAACTCTAAAGATTTAAAAATTATAGTACTTAACAAGAAGAAAA